>NC_091125.1:42985311-43090311 GCF_040183065.1 Periplaneta americana | reverse complement strand
CATGATAGGTTAATTAAAATTGTAATTGTCCTCATTACTTAAAACACTTTAATTCATTTTCAGTTACGTACTAAACTCTTCTGAAAACATTTTATATTTTATTTTAAATATTTCTGTTTGCAATTTTTTACAATGAACAAATTCGGAAACATTTGCTCCAAATTATAAATTAAGAACTTTTAATTTTTATATTTTACAATATTTGTGTTTTGTTTTCCCATTTTTTTCTTTTACAGATTTATAGATATTCCTAGATATCTTAATTAACTGTGATCGACTTGGCTTAGTAGAGACGCAAGGAACAGAAATTCCACTTCAGATGGTTGCAAGAATTTTGTTCTTTACTTCAATAACGGTTCTGGGATTTACTCAGCTTTTTATTGAATGAGAATTTTATTGTCATGTGGAGTTCACGCCCACCGTCCTCCTTTAAGTGGAAATTTAACAATG
Source organism: Periplaneta americana (assembly GCF_040183065.1). Taxonomy (NCBI): domain Eukaryota; kingdom Metazoa; phylum Arthropoda; class Insecta; order Blattodea; family Blattidae; genus Periplaneta; species Periplaneta americana. The sequence goes on along the minus strand of NC_091125.1, from coordinate 43,089,861 downwards.
TTAGTAAGCTCTTGTCTCCTTCCTCCATGCGTATTCGTGGAGTGTGAATGTCGAAATTGAACTTGTATTAAAATGTTTCAACTTACTGACAATGCGAAGGATTAAACTTAGTTTCTGTTTTCTGTATAAAGTGGACGTGAGACGTCAACCTTCTTCATCGTATTTGAGTAAGGATTTAACAAGGAACGGTCGAGTCTAATTGTAAGTAGGAGTATTGAAATTAAATACAGAGCTTAAAGAAATTGTTGCATATTATTTTATTGCAAACGTGTGAACAAATATGCAAATTTATTTTTGTGCTAAAAATTGTATATTTATTCATAAGTTTGTAATAAACTAATATGCAACAATTTTTCGAGAAAAAAAATATATAGCACATATTTTCATAAGTTTGCAATAAAATAATGGGCGACAATTTCTTTGAGCACTGTAACACAAGGGCTAAAACCAATTCTAAAATAAAATAAATAAAACTTCACTTTTCTGTAGGGAAACGAACCCGGTCTGTTGCAATCAAAGCTCGAAACTAACATTTGGGCCACAGAAAGAAACGTTGTTTAATGATAAAGTGTGAAATAAGTTAATTATTATATTAAAACAAATGCCAAACATTATAATTAATCTGTTGACATGAAGTTCGAAAGAAAAGGAAAAAAAAAAAAAGGCAATTATATAGTTCACAAGGAAAACTCACTAAGTGATAATGGATTTTTACAACGATTTTTTCCCCATACGTTTCATTTGAAATAAGAAACCTTCCTATAAATTTCTACAACCGAACAGGACCTAGTTTTCGAGATATGATTTTTTCCAATTCGTCAATCCACAGCTATAACAGCTAATGCAAACAGTATTATGTGCTAGACATATCAGGCAATAAATCTCATCTAGCTGCATACTGAAATGTCAAAATCTCCTTAAATAATATAAGTTATGAAAAAGACATATCAGATACACAGGCTAATATTCATGAAATTGACTACAGAACAGTCTATGAAGAAATGATAAGGAAATGTAAGCATACCTGAAATTACTCACTGTACTGATCACACTAGTAGAAATCGTTGTAAAATGCACAAAACAAAGTGGAACTATGCACCACGAACATTTCAGAAAAATATGTTTCTTCTGGCTTAGTTGCATCATATCACTTGTGAGGTTCAGACCTGTCTTCGGACAGTTTACTAAACAACAGTCAGCTTTAGAGCTGTTCTATACATCAACATGAAAACAGAATTCTATAGGAGTGACGAATTTATCAGGTATGTTGTCAAGGTACCCGACTTCATAGCACCCACATTACGTATCTAGGAGATGAAAACTGATTATGTGATAAGGAAATATCATCTCTCTGATACAATATAATATTTGTGCCAAGTAACAAAACACTATCCGAGAACTCCGGAAGGAAATTTTTCAAAAGCCTAAAGCCATAAACGTGAAGAGGCTGAACAATCGGAGTTGTGTGTTAGGAATTGTTAAAACTTGCAACGTTTTACCTGAATTGAATTGAACTGAAAGAGGTGAAGTGGGAGGAGAAAATTAAAAGGTACGCAAAACGCGTCTTTGCAAGGGGTTCGGGACTGAAAGAAACTAAATATGTGAGCTCCAAGCCTGTTGGCCATTGTCTCACTCCGGGTTACGCTGCTCCACTGAAGGAACTCTAGAAAATTTTGAAGGGGAAAAGCCGAAAATGGAAAACGTTATACCTTCTGGAGTTATTTTTTCTATAGCCTGTCTACCTCGGTAACTGGTCCACGAGTCTACAAAAGAATGCTATGATCACTGAAAGATAGAAAGTTTACTTCTTGAAACCACTTGAAGAGGTGAGTTTTCATAAGGTTCTTTGATTTTGAGGGTAATGCATGAACATTTTGGGTTTAAACATTTTCTTCTTCGCGATGGCAATGGAGATATGAGACTTATATGAGTGACAAGCGATTATTTTGAAAATTCATATCTCGAAGGCTAGGCCTTCTACGGATGTAGAACTTTATGGGCAGATTTCTTATTTCAAATGGAACATATGGGAGAACAATCGTTGTGAAAATCCATTATCACTTGGTGAGCCTTCCTTGTAAGTTTATCTGACGCTTTGAAAGCTAATTTTATGACAATATAAGTTAAATGAATGTTTTTTGTTTATTACAATCGATAATTTAGAGTTCCAAATTTTATTTAGTAGTCAAACTTTTCTAGCAAGTAACGAAATGTTTTTGCCAAGTTAATAAGTAGGGCGCACTGCACACTAATTTGCACGGCTCTGCAAGGAGGAATGTGTTTTAAAGTGAAGTTAGCGAAGTGCAAGTTGACTGAGTGTTGAGCGGTTCTTACAGTGTGCTGCATGCATTAAACGGCACTAAACAGCGGCCCGTATTATGATGTAGTCTAGTTTGGTTGGCACCCCTGGGGTGATGGCAAGTATTTTTTCTCTCTTCTTCTTCACATAATATCAAAAAGAGGGAACCGTACATCATTAGTTAAAAAAAAGGAGCGCTTAAAGCCTAAAGCTTAGAATTCTAGAACCTTTCTTCACAGCACCGCCGGTCCCGCCTCTCAGGGGCTTCTCCCTCCTCCTTAACATTGATAGACACGTAGTTATACAAAATAGCCCAAAAAATTCACTTCTTTTTGTTCTTTACAAGCCGTCGGATTTTTATATAACTTATAATTCACATATCTGCCATTTAACAGGACGTGCTTATCGCTGTAGCGCGTACAGGGGCACAAGGAAGTCTGCGGCTTCGTCAAAAACCATCGTAATAATAATAATGATGATAATAATAATAGTATAATAGTAGTAGTAATAATAATATAATAGTAATGATAATAATAATATAATAGTAATAATAATAATAATACTATAATAGTAATAATAATATAATAATAATAATACTACTATAATAGTAATAATATAATAATAATAATAATAATAATAATAATAATGGTAGAAATGTATTAATCCGTGGCGCTACAGCCCGTGAAGGGCCTAGACCGACAAGCCGTCTGCTGGCCTCACGCCCACAAGCCGAAGTAGAGGTAGACGATCATCTAACCAGAATGGAGGTATCGTGTGGTTAGCACGATGATCCTCCCGGCAGTTATAGCTAGTCTTCGCAACCGGATTTCTCTACCTATCGTAGCTCCCCAAGTGCATCACGATGCTGGGTGGGCACCGGTTCCATACGCTGGCCGAAATTTCATGAGAAAATTTCTTCCCCCGTGACGACTCGAACCAGCATTCCGTAACGCGAGTCCTAGGCAGGATGGCTTAGACCACGACGCCACGGCGCGGGACTGAAATGTATTACCTAGTGCTTGATTTAATAGAGACTACAACTTCAGGGAATGTACAGAACAGATGAAATGATATAATGCAGGAGGTTAACGCATAAAATACAGAACAGGAAGAAATTCCATTATTCTTTTCCTATAACTCCCTGGAAAAAGTAAAGAAAATTGAGGTAATTCTCAGACAAGACAGGCGGTCTCTGAGGATCAAAGCCTGGAACTCAAACAATAAAACATGGTGGCTGTTTAGTATTAGGACAAACTCCGCCTCAAACTCCATCTTTTCTTTATTCATTCTCCTTCCCTTACTCACACTCCTCGTCATCATTTTTGGTAGGTTATTTTACGACGCTTTATCAACAACTTAGGTTATTTAGCGTCTTAATAAGCTGAAGGTGATAATGCCGGTGAAATGAGTTCGGGGTCCAGCACCCAACATTTGCCCATATTGGGTTGAGGGAAAACCCCGAAAAAACCCCAACCAGGTAACTTGCCCCGACGGATTCGTACCCGGGCCGCCTGGTTTCGCGGCCAGACGCGCTAACCGTTGCTCCAAAGGTGTGGACTAATGGTTTATGATTCGACGGCCCTTTCGAAAACACAGTTCTTACTAGTAAGGTCAAAGGCACATAGAGCAGAAAAACTGAACGCTTGCGCGATCATGAATTTTGAAAAATCTAAATTTCATATGGGGAACAAGTATTACACCAGGAAAAGTTAGAGATATGGATGTAAGCCAAAATCCATTCCGGAAAGTAGCACCAAAAAGGAAATGAGAAGTATAAAGAATTTGTTACTTTCCTTATCACTAAACACAAGACTTTCGTGGATTTGTTGCTTTTGTGAGTTGCGGAGTAATCTGCGGCACATCCTATAGCGGCGAGGTGAGAGTCCTTTGTCTTCACCCAATCAAGCCGCTTCGTTCTGCTCCTTCCCGTGGGCACCAATTGAGAACCCGGCTGTTAACTGGGCCCCGTGATTAGTCAGGGTGGATTAGCTACCAAATAGCATCGGACTCGTCACGCCTGCTTTTACGTGAAACATGCCGCCGAGGTGTGAGGCTAATGGCGTCGCTGATATCACGATTATGGAAAGTCGCCCATAAAACATAAGTAAACCGCCACTGTGGAAATTCAATTGATGCGATTAAAATTCAATTTTCTATACATCAGTTGCCTAACGCCAAATACAACACAAGAATTCGGTTATGCATATGAAGAGGAAGGAGAAATTTGAAGGGATAATTTTGTCCTTCGCCAACCAGTTTTCCCAGTAATATGTTTGTATGAAATTCCTTATACGTATGTACGGTATGATAAAAAATTCAACTTATTACGTATATATAATATGCTTTGGTATTCATATATCACTTTAACAAAGTCACTGATGAAGTCCAGACCTGGACCAACGTAAACTAATACTGTTTACTCCTCTCATATAATTCTCAACATACATAGTACAGTGGAGTGCTGTCGTTGTTTATAAGTGGGGGTAAAAACTATTAGCCAATCAAAGGTCATTCAATAAGTTTGTACGTACTGTGTACTACGTTATTGGGAATCTACGTCTATTCGTTCCGGAAAAATCGTATCGCAACAATTCGTCCCAAACTATTTGTCACAACGCGTTTTGGTACCGCTACAAGATTTGTACCCTGATAAATCGTTCCAAAGTATTTGTCCCAACATGTTTTTGTCTCGCGTTTGTGCCAAATAAGTCATAAGTGTTTTCACAAGTATTTATTAATGCAATTTTGAGTGAAATAAAACATTACATAATACTTTTAGAATAGATTTCATGCTATGACGTACCCCAGAGCTCGGATATATTGCTGAATTTTCCCATTCTCTTTGTACACCCGGTATCGAGAAACGATTCTTTCGATTTGATGTTCGACATGTTGATGTGATCTCTTCCTGTTGTTCGGGGATCTACCTATATCAAGGCGAAGAATTTGTTCTACTAATTTCTTCCTCTTCGTTTTGGAGTTTTTGCAGGAACTCATTGACTAAAGGATGCGACTTCCCAACTAGTACATTTAACCGGTGATGCCAGCCTTCAACTGGATTAATTGTCCTGGGATAAGTGCTAAGGATTATTGCTAGACAATTTCTTAATTATTGAAATTTTTTAATTCTTAAAATTTCGCATTGGGACAATATATCGTGGTACGTTGTAGATTCGCGACGAAATATTCTTGGAACAATTTGTCGCGGAACGAATTATTATTCTTGGGACGAATTGTCGCGGTACAAATTATATTCTTGGGACGAATTGTCGCGGTACAAGTTATATTCTTCGGACGAATTGTCGCGGAACAAATTATATTCTTGGGACGAATTGTCGCGGTACAAATTATATTCTTGGGACAAATTGTCGCGGTACAAATTAAATTCTTGGGACGAATTGTCGCGGTACAAATTAAATTCTTGAGACGAATTGTTGCGGTACAAATTATATTCTTGGGACGAATTGTCGTGGTACAAATTAAATTCTTGGGAGAATTGTCGCGGTACGTATTTCCCGGTACGATTTGTCGGGCTTCTCGTTATTGGTCTTCTGTGCCCGCCCCTACCTCGGCGATGCAACCACTGCCTGAGCGATGAACTCAGTGACTCGTGGAAGAGGAGCCGGGTGAGTACAAACATGAGGTATTTACTGTTTTAATACTACGTATTGTCTTTAAGCGTTGGAGGGACACGCATCAGATTTCATACAAGCTTCAACTTAATCCTTTGTCTGACTAAATGTATTATGAAAGGGATTCAGTCTAAATTACTTACAAATGTTTTTGTTATTAATGTTAAATCAATTATTTTATTTAGAGGAATTACCACTGTAATTATTTACTCTTATATATTTGTATGTGTACATATTTAGATGCTAAAATAATTCTTATTTCAGTTTGTATCTTCATGTGTAAGTGAAAATAATTTTTTTCTTTTTCTTTACTGTATCTTTTGATGTCAACGTCGAGCATGAGCAAAGCGATCGCCGTATCAGTAACATATCGAATGGTGTTCCTGTAGTGGGCAGAGTCAGCTAGCTTCCCAAATCAGAAGTTTCCATAACAGAAGATTTAACGGAGGGACTCCATTGTACTTATTTACGTCTGTACAAAAACATAATACTTACTGTAAAGTAAAAACACCATAGGTGTCATATACATAATATATACAAAGGGTGAATACTAAATGACGTCTTCGAAGACCGGAGCGTGATGATTAATTATGAAAATAATAGAGGCAATACCCAGAAGTCAAATGGGGTAGTAGCTACTTTTGATCCGTAGTGCGTAGTAATTGGAGTTAAATGTCAAGAACACAGCATCGATGTCATGTGTGCGACATTACCTGTTCCTGAAATGGTCGGATTTGTTGGCTTCAGCGAAAGAATTGCGAAGAAAATAACTGTAGCTTGTTTGTCTTCAAGTAATGTACTGTGAATTCTCTGTGCAGTGTCCCAGTTCAAACTGATGTTGCAATACGTATCTGTTTCGCATTGTGAAGTAAGGTAAATACGTGATGTTTACATTGCGTACGTAAAACAGGAGCCGGTTTCCAAGGCGTGTTGCGCGATCCGTTGTCCGGCTTTGAAATAAATTCTAGCAAACCTGCGCGCGCAATGCTTGGAGTGACGTAAGTGTAATTTGGGAGTGAGGGATGTTCAACGAGAACATGTGGGAGTACAGTCTCAGCTTAAACCCTTGCGTACAGATGTGTTTCCCACGGAAATAATACTTGCCCCATTAGACATTTTAGGAAAAATTGCGAGATAGAGTACTGGTTTCTATCTTATTTATGCATGTTTTGATGTGGTCTATTACGTCCTGGTCTTTGACGACGGCGTTTGATATTCACTCTGTATATATAATATTGTGACGCCCACGTGAGATTCGAACTCACGACCAGCGTCCCGCAAGAGAGAGATCGCGCGTGAGCCGACACGGGCTCCACGGAGCACTGAGGGACGGCGCGCGGCGGAGAGAAGAGAGGGGAAAGGGCCTACGCGGCGAGGGAGTTTGCGCGCGCATCTGGTGCTGGCAGAGAGGAGAAGGATCTGGATTGTTCTCTGGAGTGCTATCTCTGGACACGCGTGGAACTTTCCAGGCTACGTCGCTGTGGCTATAAAAGAAGAAACGCGAGCGAACTTGAGCAGTTTTCAGTTTATTCAGCCATTCAGTGAGTAAGCCAGAGCAAGCAAGCCAGTCTTGTGTAGCGGAGTTAGACTCGAGTGTGCGTCCGCAACTGTGTCAGCATCCGAAGGCCTGAGTTCGAGTGCAGTGGACCGCAGTTGGAGGGACCTGAGTTCGAGTACAGTGGACTGTCTCTGAAGGTCTGTGGTTCGAGATACTGTGAACTCGAGTGACTGAGCTAGAAGAACTGTGAACTGAGAACTGACAGTTCTGATTTGTAAATAGTGCTTTGTAAATATTAGTTAAGATTAACAGTTCATTGTTGTTCGTAATAGTCCAAGTAAATTGTCATTGTCGTTTGTGGAGTGCAATAACGAACGCTGTGTTGCTGTGCGGAGAGCAAATCCTGTTGTTGAGATAATAAAGTTACATTGTTGTTTAGTTTAAAAAAACGTTACAATATAATAAACGTGTAATTCGTGTATTATATACACGGTGTTTAATGACCTTGTTACAATTGCTACAAACGTTTTTTGTTTAATGGCGGGTACTTGACTGTTCGTCATTAACCCATATGAAGCTAGTTGTGTAGATCAATAAATTTACCGACAGGATCGTTGCCCAGAGTACGGCGCCATAGGAGACTGGTCTATGCTACAACCGCGATAAAATGAGATAAAATGATGGTAGAGATTTGTTGGCATAGCACAGGAGAACCGGAGTTCCCGGAGAAAATCCTGTGTTACCTGAACCACAGACTTATCCAACACAAGTCATAAATCGGGTGTACGCCGGGAATCGATTCCGGATCCACAGGATTATGAGTGAAGCGCTCTAGTCACTGGACCATCGTGGCTGCTGTATTACAAATATTAAGGGCTAATAAAGGAAATTATAAGAAACTATTCGGCAAACAGGAACTTAGCAGCGACACTGACTTCCAATTTCTGATCACACACTGGTGTAGGAGCCTATATTTTTGTCACTCGTGAAATCTTACTGTTACTGAAAAATTGTTACAGATCTACTGATAATGTTTTCTTGTTTAATAGGCGTCTCATTAATGCGTGAAAGAGTTTTGTAGCCTACAGTTTTTTTGTTATATTTTAGTAACAACAATTACGATTCGCAATAAAAACGTTTCCTATCAGCCCAAGAAATGTGTAAGATGATCATTGAAACACACTGTATACAACCTTAGTTTAGCCCGTTTCGTCTCCTCACTGATACGAGGATTATGAGCCAACATTCTGCATTCATAATCAGCGGAAATTTATGAGCATGCGATCGCTGTGAGGGAAAACACCGCTTAAGGTACAGTAAAACAAAGCCATCACACAATGGACACACATCCAGTTACAATGGGAAAGAAATAATTGAGGCATTGACATGGGAAAGCATGTAAGTCACAAAAACGAAATTTTGCAGGACAAGCAATAAACGTTTGTGGGTCTGTTACAAAGGACGTTACTTAACGCTAACTCCATCTTTGATGAGCTGCTGAAACTAAACGGTTTCTGCTAGCGAAATACTGGCTTCACCATGCCACTGGCGTGGGTTCGTACTATCTAATCCGTGAAAAAAACGGATTTTCGATTTTTTGTGACTTACATGCTTTCCCATGTCAATGCCTCAATTACGCGTCATAGTGCCAGAGTACGCTAGATTTGTAATCATAATTGTATCTCGGCCACAAAGAATGTATGTCAAATATATAGAGAGTAAGAGCATTTAAGAGATGGTCGAGAACGATATTAGGAACAAATTGATTAATATACTGCACTTATTGTGTGTTTTAAGTTTCATTTCAGGAACAAAGTATCAATATTTTCCTTTTGTCAACCATTTCATTTAGGCGAAACTCCATTATATAAATTACGCTAAGTAGGTCTATTATAATCTTCAAATTAACTTTTACTGATAAAAAAAAGAGAATTGTGATCTAAATCAGCTGATTTTTAAACCAGGTGACGGAGTTGATCTATAAATACGACACTACCTAGAAGTGCGGCAAAGAAAATAAGGGATTGCTGTCATAAAGACATGCGAATATATTACCAGAACAGAAAATACGAGTGTTTTAAATAATGCCAATTTTCAGAAAATTGAACGTAACATAGGCCTATAAAGAATGTATTGAACATTTTTGTTCCAAATAACAACGTTTATCACTTTTTACCATAGAGGCATTCAATGTTTTACATCCTGTATTAACATTCTTGTCCGGTAAAACTACAAGTATTTCAGCTTTCTTTTCCTTCAAACTTCCGATTTTATCTTCCTTAGAACTCAAATTTCGAATCTCATATCTAATGACGATCACGGCAATTATTCGTTCACCAGAAAAAAAATAAAATAACATTTATTGTTATCGATGATGATAATGATTGCGTCTTTGGTAGCGGCATAGTAGCTCTTCTTTTCACGCCTACGCACGCACGTACATGCGAATCGGTCCTCACTCACTGTGTTGGCGGCGAAATCACGTGTGCGTCTGCCTGCCACGAAATCGATCCCCAGACCACTGTGGCACGATGTCATCGGTGGCCGTGGGAACGTCGCCAATGCAGGGAGTGCGGAATCGAAACTATCCATCCAAATGACTTTCGTTAATTGCGAGTCGCCAAGAAAAGCTTTCCACATGCGCGTTGCTGCAGTCTTTGCATTCTAATGGCAACGAACTGCGCATGTCTACAGTGGATGCTTAGGGATCATATAATTATTATTTTGGAATTAAGCCCTTATGCATATCTTACGAACCACTAGCCGTAAGGCTAGTGCGTCAGTTTTACATTAGGTTCACACTCTAGCGACTCTTAAATGGAATCTGTGCTGCAATATACATTAAAAAAACACACTTATATCAGCGGAATCGACTTAATTTTATTTCTGAGACGATAATATGTAATTTAAAAATGAGGTTAATTTAAAATAATGGATAATAAATTAATGATCAAATAGGTACATGAACGAAGGAAATAATTTAGGAAATGGATCAATAAATGAATGAAAGAATTAATGAACTAATGAGTGAATAAACGAGCTAACGAACAGCTTAAACAGAATAGGTACAAGTATACAAACGAGGGAAAGGACGAATAGACTGAAGTGAAAAGGGAATGTACGGAAAGGAAAGGCGGATATGTGTTCGAGGAGGACCAATGCACAAACGAAGAGAACACGTTCCAGTGAAGAAAATGTCTACATTCCAACAAAAAGAATACATTCTATCGAAGATAATACATTCCAGCAAAGAGAATACATTTCAGCGAAGAAAATATCTACATTTCAACGAAGAGAATACATTCTGTCGAAGAGAATACATCCCAGCGAAGGAACTATCTACATATCAACGAAGAGAATACATTCTATCGAAGAGAATACATTCCGGCGAAGAGAATACATTCCGGCGAAGAGAATACATTCCGGCGAAGAGAATACATTCCGGCGAAGAGAGTACAATCCAGCGAAGAGAGTACAATCCAGCGAAGAGAGTACAATCCAGCGAAGAGAGTACAATCCAGCGAAGAGAGTACATTCCAGCGAAGAGAATACATTCCAGCGAAGAGAAAGTGTACCAACGAAGAGAAAGTAGTGTAGGCCTACTAACGAAGAGAAAGAGGTGTACCAACGAAGAGAAAGAGATGTGCCAACGAAGAGAAAGAGATGTACCAACGAAGAGAAAATGTACCAGAGAAGAGAATATGTATTAAAGAAGGAAAAGCCTTCTACCGAGAACTGAATATTCCAACGAAGAAAAAATATTCCAACGAAAAGAGAATGTTCCAACGATGAGAAAATATTTCAACGAAGAGAGAATATTGAAATGAAGAGAAAATATTCAAACGAAAAAAACATTCCAACGAAAAGAGAATGTTCCAACGATAAGAAAATATTTCAACGAAGAGAGAATATTGAAATGAATAGAAAATATTCAAACGAACAAATATTCCAACAAAGAGAAAATATCCCATCGAATAGAAAATATTCCAACGAATAGAAAATATTCCAACGAATAGAAAATATTCCAACAAAGAGAAAATATTCCAACAAAGAGAAAATATTCCAACAAAGAGAAAATATTCCAACAAAGAGAAAATATTTCAAAGAAGAGAAAATATTCCAACAAAGAGAACATATTTCAAAGAAACTTAAATATACCAACGAAGAGTAAAGAAGCTTAAATATTTCAAGAGCAATATACTAACAAACGACCGAATATGCTAACAAACGGATGTACTATACAATCGAACAGACGGTTGTGCATACTAAAGAACTTATTTATGTAGAAATGAACGGATGTACGGTACTAACGAAATAACTGTTGTAGAAACGAAAGAATATTGGTATAATCGAAAGAATGGATTTACTAACGAAAGAATGGGTGTACACTGGACTGCAAAAGAAATGCCGAGTCGAAGTCGCTATCGATTGGAAATATTATCGTGTTACGAGGACTTCGCTGTATGTATGAAATAAAATATAAACTGCAGTTTCACTATTTTCGTGTAGTATTCTTATTAATGTTGTAAAATAAAAGTAGCCTATATGAATAATTTAAAATCAATTCATATTAAATAATAACGTGAGCATGTTATAAAAGTCGTACCCTATTTACACGTTTTAAAAACTAATCACAGGAAAATAGCTTTCCATCTCGTCGTGTTTACTTTAATCTTCGGAAAACGATATAATTTCGTATCAGCATTTCTTTTGCAGTCCAGTGTACTACCCAAAGGACGGGCAGATGAACGAATGAGTGAAAGATAATATATAAATTTTACTGTTCAATTTACAAAATGCATGAATAGATAATTTATTATTTAATGACAAAGTGAATAATATATAAAATAAATCAATAAAACATACTACCATAAATGTAAGATATTATGACAAATTTAATTATTTTAAGGAATCATTCAGCTAATTTACTACATTTTTTCGGACGTTAACTTCGAAGCCTACAATCGCGGTAACAACTGAGACTAATGCCATTCTTCAGATACGGTCATTTCATAAGAATATTAATTTGAATGAAACCGGTTGGCTCTTGGGGTGAAGACTGTAATTAATGTCTAATTTCTCATTCCTGTCTTACTAGAATTATAAAGAAATAGCGTTTGTTGCTGCAGTAATATTCGACACAGAGTTTAAGTGTCTCCAGGTAATTCGAGCAAAAATCTCGTTAGGACAAAGACATCTCGAAAGTATTGTTATGTTTGGAACAGGTGCACCAGTTAGCATTAATCTTGCAGCGCCCCGGGACGATGTAGCCAGAGTGACAGGCAGGCAGCTCGGCTCCTCTGTTTTCCGACCTATTCATCAATTTCCTAATGAGTATAATCACCATGGAAACTAGAGGCCTTGAAGACAGCCTCCTGGGAACACGTCCATGGCCTGCCCTATCATTGGACCGCGCCGCGTCTTGAGATTGTTCTGACAACCGCCGCCCGAGGGTGTAGGAAATTAAAGAACAGCCCCCGAGCCACCATTCAGACTCACGCACCGCAACCAGAAAAAACGCGACTATAAAATCTTTTAGATCCTTTCAATATCCAGGCAGTTATACTGTCAACGTAATTGACATGGAATGGAACCGAAATGTTCTTCACGAGGGTCGGGTCGATATTAATTTAAATTAGACTAATAAGTCTCAACTGTAAACAAATCGTCTGGCTAATACGGAAACCTTCTGCTCAATTGGATAACGAGGCGATATTAGCGTATGAAGACCTCTAATCTGCTTTGCGAATAACGGTCCATTTCACCAAAGATCATCTCGATTCTCTTGCGAATCTAATTAAGCACTGATAATTTTATGTGGACTGTGATTAAAATGTATGTAAGCCTACTAAACGTTTCATTGACAGTATTTTAAAATATATGTTTCAATTTGACAATTCTTTACTTCGTGTACACATCATTTAAGAAGATCATAGGCCACGACTGTGACTCAGCACTATACTTCGTTCCATAATGTGTGACAGGCGACGTAAACATTGCCGGCAGAGAAGGAGAAAAGTATACTTGCTATTCCACCAATAACAGAGGCCTCATTTCACGCTTGTCTTGAAGTTGGGTGGAGGTATAACTCTTCAGACCGCCTAACTTCAAGATAAGAGAGTAACGAGACCTATGCCATTGGTTCAATAGCAATCATCCTTCTCTCTCTCTCTCTCTCTCTCTGTCGTCAATTTTTAGCACCGCCTATCAGACACTATGAAACGAAGTTCTGATGCAACCAGGTGACCCGGGTTCGATTCCAAACTAAAGCAGAAGTTGCGGATGAGTTTTTTCTCGGAGTACTCACGTTTCTTTCCCTCTTCCATTCCACTAACACTTCCTGTTTTCTCCTCACTTCATCTATCACCTACAGTAATTAAAAATAGCTTAGGGTGAGGCCTTAGAATAATGTGGGTTTTCGATGCTGATATAGGAAGGACTTAGGATTCTGGGCCTGCGGCACATGGCGTATTCGTCCGGGGATGGGATCTGGCTGTCAAGGCTGATCGTCCACCTGTCAGCATCGGATTCATTATTGCCACCCATTCCACCTGTCTGACTTGGAGGACAATATTATCGCATAATACGATGCATTGTGAGCATAAGCGCGTGGATCTGTCCCAGATGCGGCCCTCGAAACACAAGTCAAGGTCGGAATATAAAAGAAAGGATTTATGTAGCCTACTCGTACAAAAGGAAAACATATTTAAGGGAAAATATATTTATTCTTTTGCTAGTCTTCATGGATCACGAATCTATTCATCTTACTATATTTTCCTTCCTGCGCAAACTAAATCTGTTTTTCAATTAGAAGGCTAAGTGGTAAAGATCTAAGAAACTATTAGGCCTACAACAGAGTTTTAATATCAAGAGCCAAAACAGTGTAATACTAGGGAACGGATTTCTAGATGCTAAAAACAGAGATTTAAGATTTTATAAAATCCAGTTTAGGACTTTTAAGAGCTTAAATAAAATTAAACAATTAATCATTTTAATTGCAGTAAGTTTTAGGTGGAATTTATGCAGAAAGTACTGGTGCTGACAATGAATGCTACTGAACTGAAGACTCAAATTTATAAGTGAAAGAGACTGATTGTTGATTGGTCAGTTTCATTTCCCATAATGGAAATGCATTGACATGAAAACTAATTTGTAAGCTCTCGCCTAACCTGAAAAACCTATCACCCCTTTTATGCTAGGATGTACTTTTCCAAACGAACTTCCGTTCCAGGAAATTAGGTAAAATCTTCTTTCCTTCCCTTATAAGACAAATACGGAACAAACTTGCCAGACCAGTGTTTGTAACAGAATTGGTTTTACATTTTAAATAGCATTTTTGTAATTTTTTTTGGAGATTTTTGCATTTTTAGTACCAGTGTTTTTATTTTAAATATAAGGAAAATACTAAAAAGGCGTTTTTATACACAATACACTTTACGTTTCATTTAGGCGATTCAGGTCCTATAAAATTTTAATAAGAGCATCTATGTAGGCCTACATGAAACGTAGAGATATCTTAATAACATAGGTCTATGTTCTACGACGTAACAAACAAAATAGGTACAAAACTAGAAGTCTGTTCCCTAGTAATTACATGTTACTACTTACTGGCTTTTAAGGAACCCGAAAGTTCATTGCCGCCCTCACACAAGTCCGCTATCGATCCCAATCCTGTGCAAGATTAATCCATTCCCTACCATCATATTCCACCTCCCTCAAATCCATTTTAATATTATCCTCCCATCTACGTCTTGGCCTCCCCAAAGGTCTATTTCCCTCCGGTCTCCCAACTAACACACTATATGCTTTTCTGGATTCGCCCATACAAGCCCTGCCCATCTCAAACGTCTGGATTTAATGTTCCTAATTATGTCAGGTGAAGAATACAATGCATGCAGTTCTGTGTTGTGCAACTTTCTCCATTCTCCTGTAACTTCATTTCTCTTAGCCCCAAATATTTTCCTAAGAACCTTAATCTCAAACACCGTTAATCTCTGTTCCTCTCTCAAAGCGAGAGTCCAAGTTTCACGGCTATACAGAACAACCGGCAATATAACTGTTTTATAAATTCTATCTTTCAGATTTTTTGACAGCAGACTAGATGACAAAAGCTTCTCAACCGAATAGTAACACGCATTTCCCATATTTATTCTGCGTTTAATTTCCTCCCGAGTGTCATATTTGTTACTGTTGTTCCAAGATAATTACATTTTAGTAACTCAAAGTAATTCAATGGTGCATACATATTTTACCAATTATTGTCTCCCTAAAATGTGTACAAACATTCCTTAACGCTTCTCGATCACTGCCTTCGAGCAGCGCTGGCTACGAAGTACCAAGGAAGCGGATGTACGTTCACCAGAATTATCTTGAAAATTAATGGAGAACTTATGCAATATGGGCAGTAGAAATAGGAGTACCTCTCGAGGACCTGCCAAAATTGTTTTTCTCCATCACAAACTCAACTTACACTCACGGAAATCTGAACCGGGTTCTTCGGCGTGGCAAGCCGTCGCTTCAGCATTCTGTCTACCTGTGCACAAGGGTCGCTAAATAAAGAATTACCTTTCCTTCTCCGAGAGTGATGCACACTGCGGAGATCTGTGCGGCCGTGGCACGTACTACTTGCCTCGGCCTTGTCCGTCGTTACAGGAAAATGAGGACGGACAGGAAAGGGATACTCTCACTTATTAACCAAACATGAGATTGTCACTCAGAGGGCCTCTGTTCGACTCCACTCCAGGTCACGCGGTCGCCGCAGACATCGATCACTCTGCGCACAGCCCGGCTGCTCGGTGCCAGCGAGTCTGAGTCAACTTCGCGCGTGCGAGCACTGTGATGCTGCTGCTTCATCTTACAAGTTACTGGTACTGTGTGATGAACGAGCACAAGGTAGTTTTGAACTAGCAAAGCTCCACTAAATATCTTAGCACACTTTCCTTCAACATTGACTAACTCTTAATTATATGAAAATAAAATAGCTAGACAAAGAATAATGCAACATTTATAAAATTGATCGAGAGAATTAGTTATCATGTCAAGATAAAATTATTTACAAGAATATTCTTCTACTCGACAAATAATGCCATCGGCCAATGACAATTCCTGTATGAGATGCAGAAGAATAATATTTAAAGCCTAAACAATAAATCTTATAATAGTGTACTTGATTACAATAGCCTACACCAGGGAACGAATTGAATATTTTCTTCAGACTTTGAAATGTTAATTGCCGATAAAAATATTGTCTACTGAATTAACTGAATATTAACTGAACATTGTATTTAATGCATTATATAAATTTATTATTTGTCTATCTGGTATGCTTTGTCTACGGGCAACCTCAAAATTTGAGAAAGGAATGAAATAAAATAACAGTAGGCGTTATTGATCGACCCGTAATGTTGTCGCGCTCAACTTACATTAAAGAAGAAATAAGAATAGTTGTTATGTACTGCATTAATAACGTATAAAATACGGAAACTATAAATCATGCAGCTCAAGGAAATTAATATCTTTTCAGCAAATTCTATCAGATTCTCCAGAGGGGGACGATGAATTCGCATCCTGCTGTACACCTTTACCTAAAGTAAATATGTGATGTCCGTAATTTAAGATCACGTGAGTTAATTTGGGCACCGTATTATAGAACGCCCATCATCTCTCCAATTCATCATCATTCCATAGCATTCCACTCACCCCGGCTGGCGACGTACGGAGGAGGTTGGCCTAGGGACGAGGGGGGTTGCCTGCTCGAAGCCTGGATACTCAGCGAACCTTAGTGTAGTCAGCCGGTGTGAATTTGGAAATGAGCCTAGACCGAAGTTATGGCAATAGATCTTGAAAGTTTGCAGTGGTGGATTGTAGTGCCCTCTCCCTAAATTCAATTCAATTCAAATTCAAGCTGGCTGTTCCTCAACTATCAGCACCTACTTACGAATGAATGAAATTATAAAAGAAGATAGTAGTACTAAGTGCGAGATGTTGTCAAAGCACTGAACATATTGTTGGGATCTATTTACTCAGTAATCAACAACCTATTGGACCACCGTATGATTTTGTCATGCTGGAATCTACTGTAATTCATATCACAAGTAGTATAAACTACATCCTTTAACATATTATGGTTAGATTACCAGAACGATCAGAATATTTTTCACCATCATGTCATAACGAGTGAAGAGATCCAAAAGCACAATTACATCCCTAAATGAAAGATAACAGTCAAGTATCGATAACATCTGAGGTCTCTAACAAACATGAAGTTCAAGATTGTTTAATTCACAGAAAGATGACTTATTGGTTTTCTGAAAAAAGGATCAACTATATATTCTCTTCGTTATTGTGAGATCATAGAACGACTTTGATCTGTAATCCCTCACAAGAGTTCCGAACTTCTTACTAAAAGTGTTTGATCTCATTCTGGCTAACAGATGCGTACCAAAACAGCCGACCTTGTCTGGTAACGCCTTGATCATCCTCCGCACTGTCCCGATTTGGTATTCCGTGATATAACTCTTCATTGCATTGAAGGACTTGGTAGGTTGTCGTTTTCGGATCGACAGTTCTCGCATAGCCAGAGCCCTGACACATGCTTGAATATAGAAGGCGAATGAGATAAGGATATGGATAACATTTTCTTATGCAAATACAGTAGCGCTCAAAAGTATTTTGTAGATAGCCATATGTCATAATTACTTAAAGATAAGCACTGAACAGAAAAAAAATGTCAGTGAATGATTGAAAAGTATGTATTTCTAATCCATTTAGTACAAAAATACTTTTAGTTTAAACAGAGTTATCTTGCGCAAAAAATTACTGAAAATTCTTCTGGATCAAAAATAATTTGTAAATCAAAGTATGTAATAATAAAATAAAAATATTCCGGACTCTGAGAAAAAAATCACAGCTTTGATCACAGCACATCTGCTTGGCATTGAATCCACAAGATTTTTCAATCGCTCGTGACCATTCTTCCAATAAAGCAGCAAGGAACTGATCCTTATTTGAGTAACATCTATGACGAACAAGTCGATCCAATTCATACCAGAGATATCCAATAGAATTAAGATCCGGACTCTGGCTTCGCCAATCCAAAAGTTTGTTTTTTTTTTATCTGCAAAGAATTTTTTTAAAATGGCCGGAAGTGTGTTTTGTATCATTGTCCTGCTGAAAAATCATTCTCTTTTCATAAAACTGTGTTCACTCCAATCTGTCTTGACACATGTTAACAATATATGCTTTATAGTTTCTATTTCGCTACATAATATACATCTATAATTTTTATATTACTTCTAAAACCTTTCAATTTTCACACTCCCAACCTAATCCATGCAAACCCAATCCTAGCATTTCTACCACATATCCTTATACATGGTTCCATACAGTTTTAACTTTCTATAATTTTGTAGTGAAGTTTTGTCATTCATATAACTAAACATAATTTTTCTTTTTAAGAAAACACGGTCTTAATGATTGTTCCTTATTTATTGTTGATGGGATTTGTGATAACAAAGTAGTACTTTGCGATGTAAGTTCAAGGATTTGTAACAGAATGATCTGAATTCGCCTTACATTTGGAGAAATCCTTGTAGAAGACCATATTAGATACAGAGTTCAAGCAGAATTCGAATCCAGGCCTGAGCACAGCCTCCCTACTGTTATTCCTACACTAAGCTAGTGGCTAAAATTTTGTTTTAGTAGTACTTAATTTCACATGGGGTAATAATTGGTTTTGTATTTCCTGCTGTAGAATTAAGAGTTTCGACACCATAATCACTTTTCAATAGTGCTGTCGATCGAACAAAATATTTAATCGATTAACTATTTGAAATTAATCGATTAATCGATAGATTAATAGAGTTTTGATCGAGTTGAAAAATGTTTTAATATACTATAATACACCATTAATGTTAAATTTAATTTGTGTTCGGTGATAAGCATAAGTAGCCTATTAAATGTTGTATATCTGTATATATTGTATCGTTATATTACAAAACAACTATTTTAATTACTTACTAACATATTTATTATGAGGTTTATAATTTATTGTGTCAATTTCTCCGGGAATTTTTGAGACAAACATGAATAACAAAAAGTATGAACACTCACCTAGTTAAACTGCTTCATCCATGACTTTAAACATGTGAGTGCATTCACATGCTCCGAATTAAGTGCCGCTCTACATTTAGTAACAATGTTTCCTTCATCACTAAACACGAAAAAACTTTTTTTCAGTCAAGCACTTCTCCACGATCGTTCAATTTAAATCCAAACGTTTCACCGAGTTTACCTCTCAAATTATCATATGACATAATGGAGTTTACACTTCTCACAGACCACAGAAAACTGATTTTTTTCTTTATCAAACTAAACACACAATCGTCATATACAAACTCAGTACAGAAACTGCAAACACCTGCAAAAGTACAGCTGTCGAAACAGAAGACTGGCCCTATTGTAATCAGAATTACCAGATTTTATAAAAAGAAGATAGTTACGCTCTCACTTGCACACAGTATAGACATGGCTGTTTTATAAGGAATGAGGAGGACGAATCCCAGAACAGTATGTATTTCATATGCTAGGAAGATGAGCTGACAACAAGGTGGAAGTTTTCTTGAAAAACCATAAAACTTAATAAGAGTTTCGCATTGTGATTCAACTTTCATATAGGTATACTAGGTTACGTCCTCATATCTCCATCTCTTTCTGAAGTGTTTGTGCAAAGATTTTCTCTATGCTACCTGATTTACAGTTAGAAAATAACAGTACTCTTGTGCTTTTAAGTATCAATTTCCGAGAGAGAAATATTGTCGGAATTTTTAGTATGAGTTTGTATTAACAAAATAATTAATAACTACAACCGATTAATTTTAATCGACTCGATTTTTCGATTAAATATTTTTGATCGATTAATCTTACAATAGAAATTGATCGATTAATCGATTAAATCCCAAAATACTACTTTTCAATGTTTATTAAAAGAACCGGTTTATTTTTATAATGCTTATAACAAAAGTAGCATTTTATAATACAAGTGGTGCAAGAAGAATTGGATTCAGTGCACCGACTGCAAAAATTGGTTTTCACGAATCCTGTAACAATAGATGTGTTGTAATATAAGGGCTAAGTTCACTGTGTCAGGATGATTGTGCAGAATTAAGTGATTAAAATGAGAGCGACAGTTTGAAACTTGGTTAAAATACTGAAGTTAGTTACCATGTTTATGGTTATAGTTCTTTTTATTTTTAGTTTGAATCCATTTGATGTGGGTTTCTTATGTCTGTTTCAGCTTTTGACATATTTTAATAACACAGACCTCAATAAGTTTTAATTATATTTGTGAGAATGTTAGGTTAGTTGCTCTCTCTTACTTTTCTCCTGATACTTAAAGAAATATTAAATATTAGTGAATTAATATAAAGGAAATAAATTCCTAGCTCTCTACGGGATATATCACTAAAGTTTAAGAAAATTACGTACAATTTTTAAGAAATTGGAGACGAATACCCGAATAGCTGGAGATTAAACTATCTTTAATTACCCGATGTTATACCACTGTTGCATTGGTATAAAAGTGTTTTCATATTTTTTATACAAATAAAGCCTATTTTACATTCCATTATTTACTGATTATATAATACGCAAAATGGAGGCATTTAAAATCACAAATATCTGAGCTTCTATAAGGACTGCTATTTTCCAAGGTTCACATTTACTCAGCAATGTCCAATTATTGAGAGAGAACGAAATGAATGGTGGAAAGTTTTAATAACTTTAACCAATCTCTTTATAGTTTTAATCAAGCAGGACAAATAATTAAAGTCCTTTCATTGAAGGCCGAGTTCTATAGAGAAGGTTAGAAGAAATGAATCTGAACAAAAAAAAGTACTAGAAGACAACATTTAGAAAGAGTCTAATAATCTTGCTGCAAATTTAAAACTTATAGAAAAGGAAGTTTTAAAGTACAGTGCTTTGGTCAGCAAACCGAAAGCGATTTCGTTAAATCTGATACAAAAAGAGGGGTGGATACAAAGCTTGGGTCATTTATTTATTTTAACTACTTAAAACCCTGACGTAAATATAACCTGGAAGATACCTCTTTCCTGTGGTAATTACTGGACTTTTCGCCAGATTTACAAACTGAATCCACTTATAAAGAAAGGTGTTTTAGTCCCTGCTGCAAATTCAAGGCTGATATAAACTCTGGTTACGTTCGGCTATTTTTTGTTAGACCCACGTACACGAGCTGTGGGAGCGGACCGGAAGGACAAAGGAAAGGCATGAGTCTGTCTTTAGACAGTTCATGAATCCCCAGTAAGCAAATATTCACAGTTCTTGAGATGAGTACATGCACATGCGTTTCATTAGTCGAACTGAGAAGGCTTGCAGCATCTCGACTTACATTATAACTAGGCAGCGCATTTTCGTTCCCAAACGTACAGAGGATCGAGTAGTTTCGTCTGGTAGCTACATCTGTTACGTTACGTGGATACGTAAGCAAGGTCGAACTGCAAGCAGGTACACATGGGGCCATTAAATAATGATGTAATGTATTATAAATATGTCCCTGTAACGTCATATAACGTAGAAACAATATTCTCTTAGTTTAAACAAATGTTATGTGGTGTTCGTAAAAGATTTACATGTCATAACCTCAGAATATATGTTTTCGTTCACTGCAACGGGATAGGTTTTGATAAAGGAATTATTTGATATATTGGGTAAATTATAAATATTGATAATTTGGAAATTGATTTTTGTTACTATTATTTTGTCCCTGTAACGTCATGTGACGTAAGAAGAACATTTTCTTAGCTTCAACAAATTTTTACTGCCAGTTATAGTAAAATTTTTACTGCCAGTTATAGTACCCCTAAAGGGGGTATCAAACGGTGTTTCCGGTTCTTAATCGTTGATCCAAAGGTATAGCCAGGTTAATACTCTATATACTCGTATAATAAATTATATCTCATGAATTTTATGTAATCAGAAAACGTTTTAGTACTTGGTGCCATAGTGACAATGAATATTTTCACATATGATTTAGTAGCAAAATTTTGGAATTTCACAAACTTTTTGTCCTTCAGAAGTGGAAAGTAAATTAAGTAGGCTACACTATGCGAGAAAACATTTAAGTGGGGATACGAAAACATAGAAAGAAATATTGAACTGCATCTTGGAAGATAAGCATTAGCCACTGCTTTCGGCTACCCCGTGCAGTTGGGGTTCGACGATGTAATCGATGGGTTTGTGTCGTACCGAGTTCGTCGGCTTAAGTAAAGTAGGTTATGTCCCAGAAGTGTGCTCCGAACTGTTTTACAATTAAACATTTGGAATCTTATGCTGAATAAAAATACATTCTGTGCTAATGGACGACAATTTATATGTAGGCCTACATATAGCGTAGAAGTACTGTAACTACAGATGTACAGGGACATCATTTTATTTTCACTTCAATTTTTATTGTACCTAAGTTTTTGAATGTACTTCACTCCCACTCCTTCTACTAATGAAGTTCAACCGTCCTCCACACCGCATATACAGTCATAGTAGCCTTACGGTCATAGTAAATAGTACGTTCCAAAAATATGTTCGCGTTTTCCAGTGACGAAAGAGCTTTCAATATTGCATCATTTTCCATTTGCCTACGTCGCATCCCGGTTTCCCCCACCTGTTTCTATTCGCCTCTCTTAAATGCTAGTATCCTGGCTGTCTTAGCTCTTCTGAGAACATTAATTTCTGTTAGGAATTGGACGTCTACGTAATATTATACCCGTACAATTGTTTAAAATAACTTAAATAAAAGGGGCTCGTTAAGTAATTAACTGTCACGTAATTTCCTCCCTTTCTACGATGCTGCGACCTAATCACTTGGACGGACAGTAGATAGCATATCTGAGTAATTTTATCTTTTCGGATCGGGCAGAAATGAAGATTGAATTTACAGTACGTAAGGTACTCTTTTACAGGATAGGTACAGAATTATTTAAACATGAGTTACTGATACGAAGTTCGACCCTGGTAATTGGAATTACGTACAATAGTCTACAGTGCGATAATATGCACATTAGAACTGAAGCCTGTACCGAAATGAACGGCCACAATTTTAAAAAATGTGTTTAAATATCCATATTATGATTATTTTTCAATTTAACTTCATTATCTATAGTGTACGCTAATGTGTTGTAGACAGTATAATACGAGTATACACTGCATAATGAATACATTCGCATGGAAAGCTCAGTTCGTGAGTAAAAACACTCATTGTTAATACTGTATTTTGGTTAAACAAAAACCTAATGAAAATGATTAAACTCAAAATCGCGATATTTCCTAGTTTACGTAAATGGATGAACTACTTTTCTTCCCTCCTATACCTAGTAAAGTGATTTGTTTGTATATTACGCCAGTATATCATCGAACTCCAGTCGTGGAAGGGGGTATCAAACGGTGTTTCCGGTTCTTAATCGTTGATCCAAAGGTATAGCCAGGTTAATATTAGAAATGTTAGTAAAAATAAAATGCTATCCCTGTATAATAATAGCTTATTCCTTGATAGAGTACAACAAAAATTCCAATACGATATTAGTTCCAAATTTATACTTTTCTCAGAAGAAAACAATTTTTCCCTAAATGTTAACACTTTTACTCGGTAAGTAGGTATTGTCCGTACGATTTTGACTTTTACTCTTATTATTAGAGAAACTGACAAGGAATTAGGCCTGTTTATCCCTGTCATTACTTCCCTGCCATTAGGAAGTCTGGAAATCTTACTGGAGTGACTAAGGGACGGAACTCTTCTGTTCTGACCGAGTGTGTGTGTGTGTGTGTGTGTGTGTGTGTGTGTGTGTGCTTTCATATGTGAGCAGACGACGCGCTGTTGCCAACTACGCAGATTTTCAGCCTAACTTTTTAAATGAATCACGCAGTTAATTACAAAACGCATAATAATTTAATTATTTCACCTCGATTAATGTTTATAGGCCTACTTTATATTGATTTACGACGCAAAATAGATGCCCTCATGTCAGAAATACGTGGTGGACGATCTAATGACAACTTTACAGGAAGATAACAATAATTTGCTTTGAAGATTGACAATTTTTCTTGTAGATTAGTTACAATTAATGAATGCCATTAAGGAACTAACACTACCGGTACCCTTATAGGGAATATATAAAATTCTGAAAGAACCACATAAGACTCTGAAAAATAACAATAAGTCATACTTGTAGTTTGTACTTGTATTTCATCCTACAATGACCGGAAAATTGTTCAAATGATGACAGAAGTAACAGATGTAGCCCAAGGAAATCTGGCTAGTATAGTTTTCGTCCACACAAAAAATTCAGTCTGGATCGTTGGAATTTGAGTCTTTGTCTTTTGTGAGGAAAAATGACGCTGCATCCTCTTGGATAACGATAAGCTGATAATTTCGTTATACTAAAACAATATATATTTGTGATACTATGTTATCGGAAACTAAATGAGAAATTTTAATTTGTGTGTTAACAACAGAATAGTTTCTCTACCAATGTTTCTTTGCTGTTTTTTTCTGCTACGTGTTATTTTTTTCTTTATCACTTCTTCTACTTCAAATCAGGTAAATTTAAGTATAAGACGAGCAAAACTTGGCTATACACTACAAGACACCGTTGTTATAGCCGCGCTCGTAAAGATAGGTAATGTTTCGAAGGAGGTGCACGGAATTGTGTGCGCGGAGTGGATTCAAACACGTGCTGCTTTACGCTTCCTGACGTCTATAGGCTTGATGATTTCCACGCAACGGTATAGCGAAATTTTGTTCGATATACTGAAATTTTGTTCATTTTGTACAAGAGAATCTGATGAAGTTTGTGTATGTCATTTGTATGGCCCGCTACTATCTCTGTTTTATCAATGCTTTCTCTCCTCTAACGTTATCTCTCCCCGCACTCCGTATGTCTGTCTGTTCCTGCCTATCTGTGTCTTCTCACATCGTCTTCTTTAAATCTTAACTTTTCATTTATGTATTCTTCTATTTCTTTTCCTCTATTACTTACTCTTTCCTATTTCTTTGCATTTCTTTCTTCTTTCCTTTCTTTCTTTCTTTCTTTCTGTTTCTTATTTCCTTTCATATTCTTTCATCCTGTATTTCACTTCAATTTCATTTCCCAATACTTTCTTCTATTTTCTTTCTCATGTTTATTTACCTTCTTCCTTCATTCTAATTATTTTGTCTACGAACATGTGGGAAAACAGCATTTTCGAAAGAAAACTGGCACTGAAAGTAAGTTTTTCTTCATTGAGTGCGAAATTTTCTGCACTCACTTTCCGCACCCTTTCTAATAAATACATCTACACAACAACATATTATTTATAATTAACACTTTATTAATAATAAAATTCGAATAAAACGTATGCACTGTACAGTGCTGTACAAATTGTTATTGGTGGTTAATATTAATAGTAAATTCGTGGTTTCATTTTTATCGCCAGAATCCATTATTTTTTACGCAAATTATTGAAACTGTGACTACAGAATTAAATTTCTTACTTACTGTTGTTTACATCAACAATATCCCTCAATATACAATGTAAGAGGGTCTTAGACTAGAAATGTTTACTCTAATGTAGTAGTTCTGTTTATAACTATCATTCTACGGAGCAATAAGAGTGTAATCGTGTGTCTTATATGAACTGGTGTATCAGTGAGGCGTAGTAAGTCAGTGAGGCTAAGGTTTACAATGGCAGAGAATAGTTTCGATCAGTTATAATTTATAGTGTCAATGAAATCTGTTCTATAGTGTGAGTGAAATGTGTCACAGTGCCAGTGCAGTGAGTGAGATGAGAGTGAAGTGAAAGATTATCAGTATCAATGTGAAACATATGTAGGACCTATACATAGACTGTAGAGCTCGCGCAAGGAACGATTACCGAAAAACAGTGGTGGCGTTACTGTCTGTTTTGACGTGTGTATGTAGGTACGCCGAGGGAGCGATGGGTGCGGGCCGATGGAAGTACTGCCTCTTCCAAGATGAACAGATGGGGACAACGCCTGTGGAAATGAAGAGCGTAGTAAGAGAAAAATCAGAAGCGAATTAAACGCGCAACATTATGTTTCCGAATAAAATAACGATACTCTGCGAGGGTTACGCTCTGTCACTACATAATAAAATAAACGCACTTGGAACAAGATACGTATTCACATGCAGTGGAACTGAAACTAAAGCCGTAATGTAACTATCACAATGCACGACTGATTCTATCGATGTCGTTTCTTTTCCGACTGTACTCTTGAATATCATTCAAGTTATCTTGTGATCTTTCCTGTCCCCGCTCTTCCTCATCGAATTATTTCGTTCGCATTCCTATCGTCGGCGTCGGTAATCCCTGCTTGCGAGACCTATAGCTTGTAATGGAAAATTAGGTTTACTTATTAATTATGTTATTTTATGTATTATTATTAATTTTAATTATTGTATATTAATTGTATTGTTTATAATTTTTGTGTGTAATTACGTTACCACTGCCACCGGGTGTTTGCCCATTTGCAGTGTAAATAAACACATACAATACATTATTGTTGCCACCATATCATCGCCTTCTGAAACGTATCTTACGGTACACGCGTTTGGAAATAAAATATGAAGGCTGTCATTTTGACACGTATAAAATTTACGAGTATATTCCCTGAACTGTTTAATTTTGTTATTTTCGTAGAAAAAGTTGCGTGTGGCACACTTGCGGAAAGGACGATAATTGCAAAATTCGTACAATTGGAGCACTTTCTTCGCTGGTGTTCGAACTTTCTTACTCTTTTTTGCAATAGAGACCTTTCCGCACTTGTATTGCAATATAGTATTTCCCGCCCTTTCTTATTTCTTACACTTCTTTCTTCTCTTTCATTTGCTTTATTTCTTCATGTTGTCTCGTTTACCACTATTCTTTCTTTTTATGCTACTCTAGTCTTTTCTTTGCTCTTCTTTCATAATTTCTTTATCATTTCTTTCCCTATTTCCTACTCATTTCCTTCCTTTCTTATATTCTCTCTTTCCTTTCTTTGATCCTTTTTATTTATTTGCTTCTTTTTTCTATTTTTCTTTTTCTATTTGTTCCACTTTCCTTTATTGCGTTTATTTTCCCTTCTTTCTTCACATGTTTCTTATTTCCAATCTTTCTTTTGACTTTTCTTGCACTATTCCTATTTATTTTCTTTTCCTTTTCTTGCTTTCTTTTTTCTTTTCCTTTCTTTCACAGAGGCAGTTTGGTACAGACTGGCGGTCCAGTGGGTTGCCATGACTACAAACCATGCTGCGTGGCTGCCCCCCTTCCTCCCACTGCCGGGGCTCGCCGCGCTCTCGTGCGCTGCCTGCCTGGCTGCCTGTCTGTCTGTCTATCCGCCCGTCCGTCCGTCCGTCTGTCTATCTATCTCTCTGTCTATCTGCCTGCCGGGTCGCGGCGAGTGTTGCGTGTTGCCGCCCTCTCGTTTCTTGCAGCGCCCCTGCACACGATCGCGTCATTAGGAAGCGACAAAGGAAATGGAACGTGATGCAGAAATTAAACGCTAAAGTCGAGCGATGGAGCTTAGGAGGGCAGTGTGGCCACGCCTCGTACACCTAATGCATCGCTGAAACGAAGTGGTGTATAAAACTGCAATCTCTTATTTAAGTAATGTCGGTATTGTTTCTGATAAGACATGAAAAATGGCATAATTTTAAAGTGATCGTCATTGTTAATTAACGACTTCTTTTCAGAATCTATGAGATTCTTTCTCTTTTACGAAACTATTTATGTACTAATAATATGATATAAATATACATGTAGGTACTTCTTACATTTAGAACTATAGTCCGAGTGTTCAATTAATATCAAGGCAGGAGGCGTTGTACGCATTAATACTTGTGATGTCAAAAGCGGTGTTGTCACATTTTCGTTCCAAAGATAATTCCTGGTTACAATTTCTTTCATATCAACATCAATACACTGATTTCTACCACCACCATTCGCTGTGAATTCATTTTAAGTTGTAAGATTATTTTAATTAAAATTACTAATCATCAACTCCAAACACGACAACATTGGTTGTTTACTCACGTGAAGTATATATGAGAACGCAAGTGTTAACGCATCATTGGTAGATGCACGTTACCGTTTCTTGTGAATGGAGCGCCATCTGAGAAGTCCTAATCAATAAACAAACTCTTATCTCTTCAAAAGAAAGCGACCTCTTTGACACCGCCGGGGTGTTAAATGGACGCTTGGATTATACATAATTTACTGTACTATTTTTTTCAATTCATTCATTCTGAGCATTTTTCAGCAGATTATCTATGTATCTCCACAACTTAATGAAGAAAAAAATAATAGTGGTGATGATGATGGTGGTGGTGGTTAAGATAGACCTAATAATATCGGCACAAGCATAAATTATTTTTTCGGGCATTGTTCTCAATATTCTCCTTTCAAATATCTGAAATAGTTATTTCAGCTCTACCTTCAGTGACTTAATTCATGTCGGGCTCCAAAAATGTTACTATTTTGCTTCCTACTTCTTACACGCTACGTTGTGTCACGTTGATAGTAAGAGATCTCAGCTGTAAGTACGTTGTACAGGACTTTTTTTCAATAAACAATAAGTACTTGGTACAATCATACCCAGATATTTGAATTAATTAATGATGACTAGTGAAGTGCTTTGTATGGAGCATGGCATTGTGTGGGGCAAAAACATGGACATTACGACGAAGTGAAGAGAAGCGAATAGAAGCACTTGAAATGTGTATACGGAGAAGAATGGAGCGTGTGAAGTGGGCAGACAGAATAAGAAACGAAGCTGTGTTGGAAAGAGTGGGTGAAGAAAGATTAATGCTGAAACTGATCAGAAAGAGAAAAAGGAATTGGTTAGATCACTGGCTGAGAAGAAACTGCCTACTGAAGGATGCACTGGAAGGTACGGTGAACGGGAGAAGAGTTCGGGGCAGAAGAAGATATCAAATGATAGATGACATTAAGATATATGGATCTTATGTGGAGACTAAGAGGAAGAAAGGAAATAGGGAAGATTGGAGAATGCTGGGTTTGCAGTGAAAGACTTGCCCTTGGGCAGAACATTATGTTATGTATTTTTAATTTTATTGGGTTATTTTACGACGCTGTATCAACATCTAAGGTTATTTAGCGTCTGAATGAAGTGAAGGTGATAATGCCGGTGAAATGAATCCGAGGTCCAGCACCGAAAGTTACCCAGCATTTGCTCGTATTGGGTTGAGGGAAAACCCAGGAAAAAAACCTCAACCAGGTAACTTGCCCCAACCGGGATTCGAACCCGGGCCACCTGGTTTTGCTGCCAGACGCGCTGACCGTTACTCCACAGATGTGGACTGTATGTATGTATGTATGTATGTATGTATGTATGTATGTATGTATCTATGTATCTATGTATGTATGTATGCATGCATGTTCTATCATTTCTCTTTCCATTTCTAATTAACTTCTTAATTTACATGTCGCTAATGTATTATGTCAGTACTCAACAACAACTATCTTTGTCATTTGTCTTCACCATCTATTGTCATCCTCATACTAGTCACACCGTAAACAGCAATATTTTACTTTTCAAAACTCTACCAAATCATCAATGTCTACGGTTGGTTCCTTCTGGATCCGTTCAGACTCCAAATATGTGCCAATAATTTATTAGTATGATCATATTTTCAACGGCAACAAACAAATTTATTTCTTACATAAGCCTATGGACTACATGTAGAATCCATAATTGATACTTATAATATTATTTAATTTTCTGTTATATTTCTATTTTATAATTCATTTTACTTATAATATAAATAAATAAATAAATTTCTATTTTGTGGTATATATTTTCCTCAAACCTTATTGCTCAACTATCTTAGTCTATGCCCATCTTTTTGTTCGTATAATCAGTTTCATACGTAACACACGTCTTTAACCCAGACGCACCCTTCTTGGGGTCACGTACCGAAGCTGTGCATCATGTTATTGGGCGTGCACCAAATGGATAGGGATCAGTTTTGCCTACTGATCTTCGCCTAGAACATTTGAAGTGATAATTCCTGTTTAGCTTATATTTATATTTTCTTAATTTATTTGCATTTCAAGGTATTGTCCA
This sequence comes from Periplaneta americana, assembly GCF_040183065.1. Classification (NCBI taxonomy): domain Eukaryota; kingdom Metazoa; phylum Arthropoda; class Insecta; order Blattodea; family Blattidae; genus Periplaneta; species Periplaneta americana. The sequence goes on along the minus strand of NC_091125.1, from coordinate 43,059,298 downwards.
CACCTGTGGAGTAACGGTTAGCACGTCTGGCCGCGAAACTAGGTGACCCGAGTTAGAATTCTGGTCGGGGGCAAGTTACCTGGTTGAGGTTCTTTCCGGGTTTTCCCTCAACTCAATATGAGTAAATGCTGGGTAACTTTCGGTGCTGTGCCCGGACTCATTTCACCGGCATTATCACCTTCATCTCATTCAGACGCTAAATAACATAAGATGTTGATAAAGCGTCGTAAAATAACCTACTAAAATAAACAATTTCAAGATATTTGCTCACAATTAACCCTCATCAAGAGACATACCTTATTACAATCTTAACTTTTTACATAAACATAAATTTGTAACCTATGTCTGTTAATATAACGTATGATGTGGTGGAGAGAATCATGGCAGCGTTCTTGAATCCAATAGTTCCATCACGAAGGACAATAATACTTACTTACTTACTGGCTTTAAGGAACCCGGAGGTTCATTGCTGCCCTCACATAAGCCCGCCATTGGTCCCTAACCTGAGCAAGATTAATCCAGTCTCTATCATCATATCCCACCTTCCTCAAATCCCCCCATACGTGCTACATGCCCTGCCCATCTCAAACGTCTGGATTTAATGTTCCTAATTATGTCAGGTGAAGACTACAATGTGTGCAGTTCTGTGTTGTGTAACTTTCTCCATTCTCCTGTGACTTCATCCCTCTTAGCCCAGATATTTTCCTAAGAACCTCATTCTCAAACATCCTTAACCTATTTTCCTCTCTCAAAGTGAGAGTCCAAGTTTCACAACCATACAGAACAAGCGATAATATAACTGTTTTATAAATTCTAAATTTCAGATTTTTTGACAGCAGACTGGATGATAAAAGCTTCTCAACCGAATAATAACAGGCATTTCCCATATTTATTCTGTCTTTAATTTCCTCCCGAGTATCATTTATATTTGTTACTGTTGCTCCCAGGTATTTGAATTTTTCCACCTCTTCAAAAGATACATTTCCAATTTTTATATTTCCATTTCGTACAATATTCTCGTCACGAGACATAATCATATACTTTGTTTTTCGGGATTTACTTCCAAACCTATCTCTTTACTTGCTTCAAGTAAAATTTCTGTGTTTTACCTAATCGTTTGTGGATTTTCTCCTAACATATTCACGTCATCCGCATAGACAAGAAGCTGATGTAACCCGTTCAATTCCAAACCCTCTCTGTTATCCTGGACTTTCCTAATGGCATACTCTAGAAGTCTAGAGCAAAATTAAAAAGTAAAGGTGATAGTGCATCTCCTTGCTGTAGCCCACAGTGAATTGGAAACCGCATCTGACAGAAACTGGGACAATAATTTATGTGAGAAATCTCATTTGTTTTTATATTTCTAATGATGGAATTAGTAAGAACTTCTGAAAATTTGGAGACAAATTGGCATAAAGATCAAGACAACAACTTGTACAGCCGCAATGACAGCCATCGAATCTTCCAGCAGCTTTGTTTCTATTTCGTTGCAGCGTGTCGTCATTGTTGTTAACCGGTCCGGTAAGATTCGGAATACGCTGACAGTTAAATGAGCAGTCTGGAATACGGCGCTGAAGGATGGAGGTTATCCAAACGATAGAAAGATCGGATAAAATTTGTAGAGATGGATGGTTTACGGAGAAATTTACGCATCTCTCCTATTGAAAGAGTCAGGAATGAAACCATTTTAGAAAGAATAAATGCCTAGAATACCATCGTTGATCGCTTGGAAACACCAATCTTTACAGTGGTATGGTCATATTCAGCGGATATGGCAAGAGAGATAGCCCAAGAAGTTCATAAACTAGTCTCCACATGGAAAGTAGGAAATAAGGACGTCTACGATTCACATGGTTCGGTAATATCAAGAATGCGGTGGAATTTAGAATTTGTAGAGGGCTACATGAGAATATGTGGGAAGACCATTCATAATGGAGAAGGGAATTACAGGGCAACCGCTAATGAGTGGAGAAGCTTTTGAAAGTAAAAGTAAGTAATATCTTCATAGACTATGCGAATATGAAATGTGTAAAATTCTATTTCTAAGATGGGGGCACCTGTAACGAGAACAGCATCACCCTCGATATTAAGATGACACATAGATGACTGATAGAACAATGAATTTTCATACGGCGAGATATGGTTGATAACATTTTCTCCGAAGCCTTCTCATTCAAGGACAATATTATTTTATGTTTTATAAATGTACAAAATGGACATCCCAGCTTTGCTTCCCTTCCGAAAGAAATCAGACTCTCTGCTTTATTACTTTTAAAAATCCAGTTGCTTTCGACCGAATATGAACTCGCAAATCTTGTATCAAATGGTAATGGCAATTATCGCTCGGCCTAAGACGACGTTTTCGAAGGTCTGACACACGTTCGAAATGTTGTGGTTTTACACGTTTCGAGTAATGTATGGAATTGGAACATAATTACTCGTGAATGAAATTTTCTCCAACTCTAGTAGCTACCATATCTAGTAAATATAGTTTTGTTATCTTTTTTTCCTTCATTAAGGTTGGCGTTATACAACTTTCCTTTCCAATTAAAGAAAATCCATACTGATCGTCTATTAGTCCTATCCCTGGTCATTCTCACTAACTTGTTTCACCTATCCTGGATGGTTCGTTCCGCTGTATTTCATATCATATTATTGCTTCCAACTGCTTTATTGACTGGATTTTAAACTCACTCTCATATTTTGACTCTATATTTTATTTCGTTTTGAGAATCCACCATTTTACATCGAGTTTTCTTTTCTGTTGTATCCATTCTTAATACTGTAATGTCATTCCTTCTTTTTACAACTTACAGTAAATGAATACCATACTGTCCTGACGATATTATTGTATACACATTATTATACCTTCTTTTTTGAAGTTAGGCCTACTTATTACATAAATAATACCATTTGAGCACGCTGAGGTTAATTTATTTCTAATTTATATTTTTATTGCATGCTATAGAATCATCATCGTACTGGCCACACATCCCATACTGGTTGGATGATCGTTCACCACTGATGAGGCATGTGGGCGTGAGTCCAGCAGTCGGTCTTAGTCCTTCAAAGGTTGTCGCGCCATGGACGGCTGGAAAAATCATATTGTAACAACCTTTATTAGATAGAGTTCATTTACTGTCCCCCAAATAGTACATCATCTACGCAGCATGCTGTTTGAATCTTATTAATTTCATATTTTCTGTGTTGTTAGTTCCTTTTTATATCATTTCACTCATTATAATAGTAGGTTCAGAGTGCGAATTGACAGGGAGATGCGGCATTGTTCCTCCTAGAGAATCTGTTGTTCCTTGCTGAAATGGTATTAATTTGTCTCTGCCAGGGACAACATTATCCCCGTCAGTTGCAAAATTCATAGTTTCCGTATTTTATATACCGGTACCCGTATTTTAATGCAATAAGATAAATAATAGTTATTTATGATACAAGTTCGCAAAGGTTCCCTTTTTGGTACGAGTGTAAAGTTTGTGAAACGAGGCGAAGTCGAGTTTCACAAATACACGAGGGCCAAAAAGATAACTTTATGAATGTGTATCATACAATGTCTTTTCTACGATAACATAAATTTACATTAAACAAATATTTAAAATTGGAGAGGTTATAAGATCACGATTTCATGGCCGTCTAAATTCAGAACTCTTAAGAAATAAGTATCCATGGAATGACAGTCTGTTTTATTCATGAACACAATTTCATGGCCGTCTAAACCGGCCATAATCAACAATCCTAAATTTGATTGCGGTAATTTCGAGAACATTATGGAAATTTGTAGAATGTCCGACTTTCATGTATTATAACTGGAAAACGAAATGATCATTAGTTAGTTATTGATTTAACACAGCATTCTGGACACGTTTCTGAACTCAGAACCAGAAGGAAATAAGTAACCATGGGATCATAGCCTATTGAACTGATGAAACGTGAAGTTACCTCAGATCATTTAAATAATGCAAGCACTGAGTGCTACATATGCAACTTTAGAATAATACAGGCTAAAATGTAAATATGAATGATAAATTTGTTACTTACTCGTGTTATGTGTAATATTTACGTTATGAAAAACCAAGGTAATACATTAATTTCTTACTGAATGAAGTTTGTACATTGAATATTGCATTAAATTTGGCAGTGCGTAAAGTAATTACCGACATTTTTACGCACTAGTGTTTTAAAGGCTCGAGGCTCGCTCACTTTACACACTGACAGTGGGTAAAATGCAACTTTACTACGCACTATCCTAGAAAATAAGTATTCTCATTTCTTCTTTAATTTAAGTTGATCGCGGCAACATTACGAGTTGACCAAAACTGCAAATTATTATTGACAGTACTTTTATTGGCAATTAACACTTCAATGTCTCTTTGGAGAAAATATCCAATTCGGACTTCATGAGACCATGTTATGTTATACTATCAGCGAGTTTTACCAATGATAGTGATTTTAAGACGGGTTTGAAGAATGATAAAACACTGCGGTCGCAGATGTGCTGACATGCCGCCGCGAATTGGAGCGCTGCTCGCTTTTCCGTTATCATGTGTAGGGTACGATCAGTGCGCGTGTGCCTGCCATGACGTGGGAAAAACAGACGGATAGACAGACGGACGGACTCGCGGGTGAGTGCGATCGGCGGAAACAAGGCCTAATTAAAACCTGAGGCGCTGCCTGCGGGCCCCGGGGGAGGGGAGACCACGACGACAAGCAGGGAGCGTCTCGGAGGGCAGCATGACCCACTTTTTGAGCAACTTGACATTGATTTCTCATACCGACAGAAATATGTGCGAATTTTACCCCCTCCCAAAAAAGCTTATTTTTATCCACAGATTCTCATCACCAACAGTGCGGGTCAGTTGGCTGGGAACTCGCGTCGTCTGCTGTGTTTCCAGATAAGTGTCGGCATATATCAAGCACTAAATGGGAAGCCGCTGGTTCGACTCTGAGCAGAATCAATAATTTTCATTTTACCACAAAATTCATATCTGTTGCGGTTAAAAGGGAGTAAACGTTTTAAAACCAATCTCCAATCTATGTAGAGATTAATTTTTTGGCCCTACAGGCCACTAAGGGAAAAGAATCAAAGGAGAAAGATTCGATCCGGTGTAGTGGGTTGAACTTCTGCGTAGTCCAGTGGTTAGAGCGTCCAGTGCGTAGAACTGGGGGACCCAGGTTCGATCCTTGGCGCAGGAGCGAGTTTTTCTCCGTTAATAACAATGGCAATCTTTAGATGTTGTGTTCTTTCCGTCTTGAAACTAATGAAATTATACAACTCCAATTTATTCTCTACATCACCAAACTGCTGTAGTCCTACCGGTAGAACATACTGCTGCAAATCTAACGGACTCAGATTTTGATTTCCGATAGGAAGCGCAGATTTGCAGGGTCCTCCTCCGCACATCCAAAGCTCAGCATTATTTTCCGTTATATGCCTCACATAGGTACCGGGAAATAATTCTCCGTTTGTAAGATAGTAACTTTAATTTCTAAAACCTGTTTATACACAAATTAAAAATTAATACAAGTGCATCTTGGCTACACGTCACAAGGGATGTTAAAAGTTTCCACTTTCTGTACCGATACGAGTATATTTTTCACATCTACAAAGATTGTTCTGAAATACTCGACTAATCTCTTCTTGCGAACTTTTCGAAATGACTTTTCTGATATATCGTTCTACTTTTACCATAACTTAAAAACTAGTTGCAATAAGCTATACACTACATTACCATATTCAACCATTACAAAAACAATACAATAGCTTGCACTACACTACGCACATATGAGCAAAATCCTTTCAGCAGCCTCGAACAATTAGCAAAAAATGCAACAGCTCGCACTACATTACGCACGAATGAGTAATCCCTTCAGTGTTCTCAAACAATTAAGAAAGAACAATAGCTAGCAGTACACTACGTTCGAATGAGTAATTATTTCAGTAGCCCACGACAGACTGAGGTGAACTGCACGCATGCAGTGCCTGAAAGCGTCCTTAAACTTCGGCGTGTGCGACAGGCGCACAGTGGGAGGCAGCGTTTCTGTACATTCCGTGGCTTCATATACGGAGAACTCTGTACCTCCTTTCATAGGGGCTACCTGTTTCTGTCTTGCCTCATTCTATTCTAGATTGTCTTAAGTCAGGGTTGGGAAACGATGATGATGATGATGATGACAGTGGTAGGGTTTACTGTATATTGAATAAAATTTGCTTAATAAAACAGGATGTTCATGGAAAGAGCAATACTTAAAAATATAGGCCTAATCAATTAATTTGCATTTTATCACTACCGCATTTCTTAATCATTCCTATCTATTTTATTTAATGGCAATTTTGAACTTCACAACTATCTCTGAAAGAGTCAGAAGTTATGGCGATATAAAGCACTGGTGGAATAAAAATGGCTTCTAGAAAACCTTCCTCACTACCTTTTTATCCATAACAGAAATATCAACACGTACTTCAAACCTGTTCTATTGGTGGCCACCTAATAGCCACAGCCTCTATAAATCGTTCGGCGTTTAGAAAATACCATTGGATATACCTACATATACAGGTGTCTCCTTAGCAGACATCCCTTCTCTTTGTAATTAACTAAAATGAGTTATTTATGTATTTCTAACGTATATAAAATAACAGAAGCTAATCTATTTCATTTATTCGGTTATTGGAAGTACAAATAAACTAATATAATTATTTAAATGTCATATTAAGAGTTCAGATAAGTTCGTGAATTATAATATCAAATAGTCGAAAATATTCTTGATGCATATTTAATATATTGTAATTGATGTAACAGAACCCATTTCTGCTGCCATAACTTGATAAGTGATAGACTGAAAATAAAACAAACTATTTGATATTATAATATAATTATGTCTATTTATAATCAATATAAAACGTTTATATTTGAAGCAACACCAGTTAAGTTATTCAGATTTACTTCTGTTATTTTATGTACGTTATAAAATACATAAATAATTTATATTAGTTTCATTACAAAGAGGAGAAATGTCCGCTAAGAAGACGCCTACATACCCAATGGTATCTTCTAAACTCCGAACGCTCTATGCTTACTTATTACAGAAATTATACGTCCAGTCATTAGACAGATGGGTACTGAAAACACTATTACACGTATGGGAAGAATATAATATGTGTAGAAAGATCATTTAACATGTTAGATATGACAAAAGACTACACAGAGAGTGATATGCGAGTCTGGAATGTACATTGATCTTAATTAGGATACTTCATAATACTGAGATTATATCAGCATACGATTGGAAAATAGACTCAATATTCTCAAACTAATGCGCGATATTGGGATTGTGTGAATATGTGAGTCTGGAAAAGAGTCTGATCATCCTAAGGCTAATGCGTGATAATATAATTGTATGGCCATTTGACAAGTACTGAAATATATTTAAGGGAGAATGACATGAAAGATACAAATTTTATTTAAAATATCATTACAACCATAGTTTTTAATTTAAAGCCATGAAATTTTGTGTAACGTAAAGACAAAGAACTGTATTCAATGAAAAAAAAATAATGGAATAGCTAAGAGTAAAACATGTGCACATACACTGAATATTATGTATAAACATTTAACAGTTAAGTCCTTTTTGTATGAAAGCCATAACATGAATCCTAATTATGCAATTTATTTGAAATTGTTACTGTGTGAAGCTAACACTGCTATAAGATTACTGAACTATAATAAATACCATATGCATATTAGTTTTCATTTGTAAAATTTTGAACTTAGTGTTACAAAAATAATAACTTTTTCCTTCATATAATATCCTATTAATAAAAATGTAAGTAATGAATTATTATCATTGTAGTTACACTGTTCATCAATATGTAATGAACAACTCCTAAAAATCATAGCACTGGAATTTATAGTTTTTGAGAAAAGGCTTTAGATATCGCAAAAAATGTATATTCGAAAGAAATGCACTGAAACATCAACAAAAGGGGTGTGGTAGCAGGTGTTGAGTTTAACATTTAAACGTTTTTAATATACTTCCAGGCCTTCTACAAATATAACATTTACACTATGTAGATTGCGAAAAACATATTTCTAAAAAATAGATTTTTGACACCAAATTCATGACATTCCCCCTTAAGGCGAAAAGGCCTTATATATATGAGTTTTGTCAGGAACTCTTGTTACAATGATCATACTGGTACATTAAATTCCTGTATGTATATTATTACATTATTTTTTTTCTTTTCTTCATTGATTCGTTATTTACGACATATTTCACCTTTAAATTGGCAGAACCCTATTTCTATTTGTTGTATAAAATTATAGTATTCTGAAATTTTGCTTAAATTTAATTTTCCTGTCAATTTATTATCTGTTATTTTATTAAAATTATAGAATAAATTAAAGTATTGTATGCTATAATTTGGCAATTTAAGGGTTAATATTATTACAGTTTTCTTTTGCTAGTTGAATATGTTGTAGAGAAACCAGCGTATAGGGAATTCCAAGTACGAACACTTCGCGTCGGTATCTTTGATGTAACAGGACTGATTTCAATGACCTTCAAACCAGCTCGAGCGTGAAATTCTGCTTTTTTCCTAGAGTTGACGCTGACATCACACCAGTTAGCAGTCGACACAGCGGAATATGACATACAATTAATACATCTAGCTACATTACGTACTCAAATAAAATAAATGCGACCCATGAATATAATAAATCCGTCATTATCTGTAATGTCTAGACTCTAGAGTTCCTTTATAATGAGAGTGACCCATCAACAATTAATATATGTGATGATTTTGATAGCGCTGAAAATGGAAAAAACAAAACTCCTATGAGAAGTAAAACCATATGCCTATTATAATATACAGATATTAAACGAATTTGATACATAATTTTATAATGTATATTATCTTATAATATAATTTATTATATAAAACATAAAAATTATTATTACAACTAGTTTATCACTGAGAAATAAGGAGAAGCTGTTAACTTGAATTTATTTGAAGCAAAGCGTTACTGGATTATGCAACAAGGTGGGCGATGTTTGGATCCTGTATGCCAACTCTTATATTCAATTATTATCTTCGCGTGTGCTCGATTACACTAACCTCTAGCGCTTGAAAGTGGAACTAAACGCCGGCGCACAGAAAAATAAAACAGGAAAATTCGCTGAGTGTCCATTCTGTATAACCCCTATTCGCTGGAGAAACCTCAATACAACATCCGGCTCTCCGTCGAGCTGCTCGAAGACTCCGGTTACTCAGTTCACTTGCTTTCGATAACAAACTGCTTAAGAGTAGTCTGCGAGCGACTCGGCCGAGATCCAGGTCGCGGCGTTGCGGTTTCTCCACAATCTGTTCACCCAATACAGTATAAGGGAGGCAAGCGGGAGCATCGCGGTTAAGATGTTGCGCTGCAAGTCGGAGGTCGGGGGTTAGATTCCTGCTGTGGTTACGGATTTTATCTATTTATCTAACCTCTCCAGCACTGAGATTTGCTCAACTTATAACAGAAACTATTGCAGAGATGTTTTCTTGGGAACAAAAATGGCCAGCACGTAAATATAATATCCTTACTGTTACTAAGTGCCGAATGTCTCGTGAGGTGGGAACCTTAACGTCCTGACACCCTAAGGATCTTACAGGACCTCTAATAAGTTAGCTAGCCTTCTTTTATGAAGTGGTTTGTTTCTACTTCATTCATACTAGTATTGCACGAATGAAACAGTAATCGTGGAAAAGCTTAAGTCGCATTGCAATAGAAATAATATTTTGAAATTCTGGTTTTAATTATTTTATACCTATAACTTAGTCTATATTCAGATTGTAACGGAATCTTGATACTTGAAACTCAATGAAATATCATTAACTACGAACTTCAGTTTCAGGTAAAAATAATCTATAAGAACTACTGTATTTACTGAGGCCACGGCAGTGGAGAAAATAATTTTAAAGAAATCTTTGTAATCCAAAATTTAAGAGTTAAATTTTATTACAAAGATATCATTGGACTGAAAAAATACTAATGTTGTCTACATATTAATGTCAATGTTAATAAAATGAAACAACTATAACAAGAAGGTTATACTCATTGGTAGTTTTCTGCTCAAGGGCAAGTCTTTCACTGCAAACCTAGCATTCTCCAACTTTTCCTATTTTCTGCCTTTCTCCTAGTCTCCATGTTCGCCATTTTTCTTGGGATAGATAAATGCGGTAGCTTCAAGGTTCTGTCCGCACACCACTATCTCTTCCGCATCTTAAAAGATCCCAGAGGAGCCTAGCGTGAAGGTAAGGAGAGTGAATTTGATTAACTAGGCCTTTCGAAATTCACCGCAAGAGTTAAATATCAGTTCTATAAGGGAAATCACAATTAGCCTTTAGTCACTCGAAGATTTTATTAATATTGTTTAATTATGTCTACTTACATTTCTTAAGAAAGATAAGTTTGAAGAAAGTTAAATAAAATTAGAGGATTAAATATTAGTTCTATCAGGGTTTTTAACATGATCGGGAAATCCTAATCAGTCTTTAGTCCCCCGAAGGTTATATTGATATTGTTTAAATATGTCTACATTTCTGAAGAAAATTTCTACGGGAAGATATGAAAAAATATTTAGAAAGCTTTGTGAAAGTCATGTCGGAAGTTTTTTTTTTTTTTTTTTACTATGCGAAGGTAATGAGAAAGTATTGTGATACTCCAAAAATCGATTTAGAGATTTTCTCAGAAATGCAAGTTTTAAGCGTCCCTGATACCGAAAAAAGAGCTTTTGTTGTAATGAACTTAGGTCTGCCAACACGACTCTCTTCTTGTCTAAGAAGAAAACTTGTTTCTTCGAATTTCTTCACTAGTATTTCATTGTAGATCAGCGTTGTTCAACCTTTTCAACATGAGGCATACTAAAGTTTAATTTAAAATCCCGCGGCACACTCATATAATCTAAACCAGTGGTCCCTAACTAGGGGGGATTTTTAATAAAACATGTAAAGTACGATATTTTTTAAGATTGATCCATAATGACACTTGTGGCGGACAAGGTCGCAGTAGGAGTTTTTCTCGGAGTTGTCCTATTTTCCCAAGTTAGGCATCTACATTATTCCGTCAACATTTGTCCATCCCATCATCATGCTATAGCATTCCCCGAACGGCGCCGGCTGGCGATGCACGAAGGGAACTAACCTACAATCGAGTGGAGTTTCCTGCTTGAAACCTGGGAACGCATCGAATCTTAGTGTAATTAACCGGTGTGGATTGGAAATGCGCCTAGCTTGAGGTTCAACGCAATGAATCTAATAAGGTCGCAGTGATGGGTCTTAGTGCCCTCTCCCTTAAATTCAAATTAAATTCAAGGTTGGTACGATATTTCAATATTACTGACTTGGCTATCCTTACTGCCCGTCTGTCATTTTCTTCTCTATCGCTCGCGCGTTACACTTTGTTTACTGAATGTTGACTTACGGCACGTTCACTGAAAGAGTTGACTCTTGTCGACTGCCTTTTTTACTGATCTTTTCACTTTTCCTTTACCAATTTTTCCTACAATAATATTTACTATTTTAATTTTCTCGCGGCATACCAGCGAATCATTCGTAGCACACCGGTTGAAAATGGTTGTTGTAGAGCGTCGTAGAACTTTCCTGCTCTGAAATTTAATTCTAAACTCATGTTACACTACAACCACACTCTAGTATATATAGCCACGAACCTCAATACGTAGTAAATATGCATCCATAGATAGTTGCTAACCACTAGGATCGCTACTATCGCCTCATTACAGACAATGCGAAATAGTACCTGCACAGTCTATTGTTCCTAGTAACCTCATAACTCAAGCTTCGTGACTGTATAACTGTACAGGGACATCATTTTATTTTTACTAACATTTCTAATATTAACCTCGCTATACCTTTGGATTAACGATTAAGAACCGGAAACACAGTTTACTACCCCCTTCCACGACTGGAGTTCGATGATACTGGCGTAAAATACAAACAAATCACTTTACTATAGTCCCGTCGCTCTAATTTCCGGCAGCCAATGTAGCAGATCGGCTACATTTAAAAGTGTGCGTTTTGTGATTCGCTGATGAAGATGTTAAGCATTTCCTAAGGCTGGATAAATACTTAATATAATCGCCCGCCATTTTGGCTCTTTCGTTGGCGTTCGCAGAAAGCACACGAGGACATTATTTGCCGCTCAATTATTTGCTGAATTACAGTGCGTTTGATTTATTATCTTAGGAGCTACGACATGATAATGTTTAACGGTGTGGCAAATAGATCCCTCGTCTGGTAGCTCAGCAACGAAAGAACAAAAATGGCGAACGATACTACCTACCTAGACTTTATAGAGCCTTAACTTCCTTAGACGTAAGCAAAGAGGAGGAGTCACGCCGGGAATAGACTATAGGTATAGGAGGGAAGAAAATTAGTTCATCCATTTACGTTAACTAGGAAATATCGCGATTTTGAGTTTGATAATTTTCATTAGGTTTTTGTTTAATCAAAATACAGTACAATATTAACAATGAGTGTTTTTACTCACGAACTGAGATTTCCATCCGGACGTATTCATTATGCAGTGTATATTATACTGTCTAAAACACATTAGTGTACACTATAGAGAATGAAGTTAAATTGAAAAATAATCATAATATGGATATTTAAACACATTTTTGAAAATTGTGGCCGTTCATTTCGATACAGACTTTAGTTATAATGTGCATATTATCGCACTATAGACTATTGTACGTAATTCCAATTACCAGGTTCGTACTTCGTATCAGTGAGTTAATGTTGAAATAATTCTGTAACTACTCTACAAAAGAGACCTTACGTACTGTAAATTCAATCTTCACTTCTGCCCGATCCGAAAAGATAGAATTACTCAGACATGCTATCTACTGTCCATCCAAGTGGTTACGTCGCAGCGTCGTAGAAAGGGAGGAAATCACGTGACAGTTAATTACTTAACGAGGCCCTTTCATTTAAGTTATTTTAAACAATTGTATGGGTATAATATTACGTAGACGTCCAATTCCTAACAGAAATTAATATTCTCAGAAAAGAGCTAAGACAGCCCAACCACTAGCATTTACAGAGAGGCGAATAGAAACAGGTGGGGAAAACCGGAATGCGATGTAGGCAAATGGACGACAGTACCTGTGCGAAAATGATGCAATATTGAAAGCTCTTTCGTCACTGAAAACGCGAACATATTTTTGGAACGTACTATTTACTATGACCGTAAGGCTACTATCACTGTATATGCGGTCTTGGATCTGTGTGGAGGATGGTTGAACTTCATTAGTAGAAGGGGTAGGAGTGAAATACATTCAATAACTCGGGTACAATAAAAATTGAAATAAAAATAAAATGATGTCCCTGTACTAGATTGTGCTACAACATTGTCAGGTAGATAAACAAACACGTTTCATACAATATCCTATATTTGATAGTGTAAGCCATTTTGTTCACCAGTGCATAGTAGTTGTTGAATATGTCGCTAAGATTACACAGGACACACAAAAAATACTCTAGCCCATGACGTTTCATGACACCAAAATCATTTACAGAAAGGAATTTGCATTTAAAAATACCACATCTTTTCATAACGACCCTGTAGTATGATAAATAAATTTAAATATATTTTGTTAAACTGTAGGCCTAATACATGCTCAGGTAGAATATTCGCTAGAGTGTTGTCGCCTTAGAATTCCAGCAACTAAAAATGGCACAAAAGTCGTCTTTGCTCGTGCCAGCAAATAAGCCGGTAGTATCGCCGTTGTCCTCTTATCGCGCGCGGCGCTGTCTTCTGCGATCAATTTCCCCGCTGCGCGTCGCTACAGTCGGATAATCCGAGAGCGCAAATGACTGCTGATAAGACACACACTGCAATTAAAGTCCATCAGTTGGCGCGTTTATCTCGATCTCCATGACAACCCTTCGATTCCACAGGCCGACTTCTGTTAGCCTAACGACTGTGCAAACACACAGCGTCACGTTTTTGGCCGTCAAAAGGCTTACCATATACGAGACTGCCTTGAGCCTTCCAATAATGTTTGAACCTGAGGTCAGAATTTCAGAATATTCGCATGCATTATCGCTCATATGGAATTACCTCAGTAATAATAATGGACATTTAATATCTTGTCTTATTTAAGTTAAGGAGGAATATACGCACATCACAAAAAGTTAGGAAACGTATATTTTCTGTGTTGTAGTGGTAAACATGTATAATAACGTTCCTATTTGGTTTTTATATTTATTGCTATCATATTTTCGATGTTATCGATTTGACAATAACAACGAAAACAAACGACAGACACTAATAGGATAATAAGCTTCAAATATTGCAAATAAGTGAAGTCCTCCATAAGTGTGAATAGTGTTGTAAAAGCTGAATATCTTAAATTTGTTTTAATTATCGTTAAAACCATTAGTGGTGGCACATTGACTACCACCACTTACGCGAATGCGCATCATTGCAAGGTGCGTAGAAGGCCTACCATATCGGAAAACAGCTCTACTCTGAGTTTCTCCTAGTGGTATATTGAAGACCTGGAGACGTTACTAAGACATTCAGTCAGTCTCTGACAAACCTCGCGAAGGTCGGCCACGAGTATCTACAGCAGGGCAAAATCGCTACATTCAATTATTGGCTCGAAGGAGGCCTACAATTAATGCCACAGAGGTTCAAAGGGTTCTACAATCAATTATTTGAAGAAATATAGCCACACAAACCATCAGAAACCGTCTCCATTAAGACAATCTGCATGCTAGACGTCCTTGGCGAGCATCTTCGTTGACAAGACAACATAGAATTGCAAGACTGAGATGGGCAAGAAAACATGAAAACCGAAATCTCAATTGGTGGAACTATGTACTGTTCTCGGATGAAACCAGGATTTGTTTTAAACCTGATTCAGGACGAATTATTATCTGGAGAGAGTCGAGTAATGTTGCAAGACCTCGCCATGCAGTTCCACATTACCTACAAGGTTCCGTCATGTTTCGGGGCGACATCTTGCATGGACGTCGTACACTTCTCATGCCAGTCGAGGGTAATATGACGGCAGAATTGTATTATAACCAGGTTCTGGAGACCATCGTCGAGCCATTCCAAAGGCAATTTGGCGGTGGATTAATTTTTCAAGACGATAAAGGCTCCCCCAAACGGACGCGATACGGAATGCGTTACGATAGCGTTACGATTTTGCGATAAATGTTTTCATTGCGTTCAGTGATTGTGTTCACACACACGCGATTATCGCAATATGCGTTATTATCGCAGCAAGTAGAACGCGACGATTTTGCGTTCTATTCTCCCGGAGATGTAGATCGCGAGAACGCCACGCGTTTATTTTGATGCTGGGTTGAAGTGTGTCATTTATGGATTCAACTTCAAAGGAAGAGGAACTTCTCTTTCTTGGACGAGAATCGTCGCAGGCAAAGCAGGTGCAGGTAAGTCCATGGTAGTCATGTATGGTTAAGATAAACAATATAAAAACGTATAAAGTGATGATTTAGCTTTTCTTTGCCAAGAACGTGAAATAAATAACAAGTACGCCTACCCGATTGTAAACTTTATTTTTTTTTAATTTGCTCTTTTTGTTGCAGGAGGTTGTGGATTCACGAGTTAAATGCCACAAGGGAAGAAAAAGATTAATTTTATACCTTAGTTCAACAACTAACCATAGCACTCTGCTAACCTTGAAGAGCCTACTAGTAAAGAATTTCAATGTTTAGAGTACCCATAAAATAACGAATTTTAATGTGAAGTAAATTCAGTAGTAATTTATTCTAAACATACCTACGTCTAATGATTTACTTACATAAGTATATCTAGAGTGTGGTAAGATATCGAAAGTAATAAAACTCCGACAAACAAATTACATAACTTTTTGTTTCCACATACTTTATTAATTTTATATTTCTGCACAATTATTTATAATATTGTACAAGTATTTTGCAATTTGCACAAATAATTTTTTTTTTCATTTGTGCATTTTTGCGACAGTTATTTATTTTCTAGCTTGAACCCCGCGTCAGTCTCCAAGCCAGTATGACATCAAATTATAAATAAATAATTGCACTTATTGTTTACATCTAACTTTGTAGCTATCTCCTTCCATTTCTTCTCCTTTTCCATGCCACGGATTTTCCTTTACGAACTCGATAAAAAATTCCACGTTCGTTTACAAGTAATCCGAAATCGCAATCTGTGAGCACAAGTGATACACACCTGCTGAAGGTAACTGGTCTTTGCGCTGTGGCTGGAAAACTAAAATCCGCATATGTGGTCACCCATTACGATACTCTAATTGGCTGGGGACGTTAGAATATCGTATATCGCGGACGCGCCAGTTTGGGCACCTCTTCGCGATAGTGCGATATTGCGTTATCGCGAAATCGTAACGCTATCGTAACGCATTCCGTATCGCGTCTGTTTGGGGAGGCCTTAATGCTAGGGCACACCGAGCAAGACTTGTGGATGAGTTTCTCGAGGGTGCTCATATCAGGAGAATGGAGTGGCCAGCATGTTCACCTGATATGAACTCGACAGAACATGCTTGGGACAGGTTCAAAGTTGCAATCCTCCTGTACAGACTGTCGAAGATGGCCATAAAAAGAAACAGAGAATGGATCCATACAATCTTAAACATACATAAGAGCAAAGAACGCGGTAAACCTGTTTCTTCAATAAATAAATTAAACACATACCATACGTTACACATAATTATTGCTCCCCAAAAAAGAAAAGGAAACCAGCATTGTAAATATGGCAGGTTTATGTTACAAGACGATTCAGAATTGAAATCAGAAATCCAATGCGCTCACTCATTCCCTTCATTCCACTAGTAGGTCTATCAGCAACTGAAGTCACAATCCATAATTATTAATCAAAGGAAACAATATATAAAATTATCTCAAACACAGGAAATAATACAATGACCATCGCAATTCTTGCAATAGCGGTATATCATTCAAGCTATATTAATACCAACAGACAACAAAAATTACACACGTACCAACCTAATCACCAGAATCCACAGCCGTCTAAATAAACTAATACACCAACCATCGTTATAAAACGCTCAATACTTCTTAGCAAACAAGAGAAACAAATCACAGTAACTGATGACGTCAATATTATGATATCTATTTTCGAATCTGACAACATAAATTGTCATAAAATCACTACCGATATCCGATAGTCAAATAGACCCGATTTTTAATTTGCAGCTCTTGGTAACATTAAAGAAGGATGAATATAGGTAATCTGTATACGTCTGCAAAACATATGGTGGAATCCTTTTTAATACAGTCGTAAAATCAGAGTTGTTCTATTTATAACCTTATAAGTAGAGACGAGAATTCCATGCAAATGCATGTTTTTATAGGAATATAGAACATAGCTCAAACTTAGTACTTATCCATTTCATTATTTTCCGGTTCCAAATACATGTAGGCCTACTTTTTTCCGTGCATATTTGCATGTTTTGGCCTTTTTGGAGATAAAAACATGCACAATGCATATTTAAGCCGTTTTTAGCTTAATCATGCATATAATATATATTATATTCAGTTTAAATGCATGTTTTAATGGTTGTTAGTGGGCACCTCAGATTCTAGATTTTTATGTCCCTTATTTTAGCTTCAGGAATCAGGATTGAGAAGGAAAAGAAAAAAAAAACTAAATAACAGAAAAATTAAATAAAATATTAAGATTTTCACAATAAGATTTAGAGGATCTTTACTTGGACGGAAGTTTACTTTTGCAAAGCTTTACCGAAAACCGTCTACAGAATGCGTGTCATAAATGGATTTATTACGTTAGATATTTTGAGAATAGTAGAGAGGAAATGTAGAGGGCTCAAGGAAACTGCCAACAAATAATTTAAGTCAAAAGCACCCTTTTTCAGGGAGATTGTAAATACTCTCTCTCTCTCTCTTTCCAGTTCTAGTAGCAATTTGGATTCTTTTGAAATTCGAATCATTCGCTGAACTGTATTTTCAGTATGTGAACCTCGTAAGTGGTTAATGAGTTTGTTTATTCTGTTTGCGTGTGTTAATGTGGTTCTAATACGACTCCAATTAAAGGATCCCAAAGTGTACTCTTTGCACAGTGGATTAAAGAAAAGAAATTTA
Source organism: Periplaneta americana (assembly GCF_040183065.1). Classification (NCBI taxonomy): domain Eukaryota; kingdom Metazoa; phylum Arthropoda; class Insecta; order Blattodea; family Blattidae; genus Periplaneta; species Periplaneta americana. The sequence continues at coordinate 43,041,135 of NC_091125.1, read as the reverse complement.
TTAGATCATATGAAGATGTCGTATTTTGCAATTGTTGCAATAAAGAGGTAAGCACTGCTATTCTGTTTCCGAATATTTTCTATGACAGTTATTTTTTGTAAACCATTACAAAACTTCTTTAAAATAAACTGGACAGGGTCATAAACGCGAACCCGGACTACGGATTCTTTTGTTCAGTAAAGGTTATTTGTGGCGAAAACTTGAATGACACTGTCTCAAATATGTTCAAGTTTGTACCCATAACTTCCTGCGATGTAGAGAGGTTATTTTCTGCCTACAAACGTATTGACTGACAAGAGCAGGAACCTCACAGAAACGAATTTAGAAATGTTGTTAGTTGTTAACTGCAAAAAAAGTGAAATGAAATGACATTTGGAACAAAAATGAAAGTGCATATTTTAATGTAAGTTATTATTCGCTTGATCATGCATGATTCATAGTTTGATAGTGCATGAACGCATGCATATTTTGGGATTTTATAGTGCATAAAATTTTCATCTTCACTTACAAGATTTCACTAAAAGCATAAATTTATCGAAATATTGTCGCAATTACATAAGGAGTGAATTAAATAAAGAAACAAAGCTTGAAGATGAATAATAAACAGATTTACATAAATGTTGCTAACAAAAACTATTGTTACAATACTAGGCCACATTTAACCAACGTCAATACACTACATCTTCAATTTAATATAAGTCAATTCAGTGTTTACGAGTAGGCCTATTTATTCATCTTTTCTAAGAAAGCAGGAACTCTTGGCACAATACGATATTAATGAGGTAAACTTACCAACTTCCACAGAATTCTTCATGGTAGGGCACTCTGCCCAAACAACTGCAGAACACCCCACCCCTCGCCGTCCTTACAGAGATCTCAATACTACTCGTATCCAAGCGGTTTAATGCAAACTCACGGCACTCACCATCGTCATCAACAGACAAATCTAGCGTTTCAGAACGTTCTTGAGTAAAATCGAGTTACTTGAGAACAAATGAATATAAACACTGATAGTAAACCAATGGTACCAATTGCAAAAAAATTGCTGTTTTTAAAACTCTGTTTACCAACACAAGTAAAATATGTTTTCATATATAAAAATCACAGCTATTGAAAGTGAGGTTATAATAAATAAATAAAAATAGATATATTTATACAACGCGGTTATAAATTCGTATTGCAACGTAGGGTCGCGTTGATGCAAGTTTTGTATTATAGTTATTTCTGTATCTGACGCCGTATTTACTTACATATTTTATTCCGACATAAATTCCTTTAGTAACATAGGATAACTATGACGTAGATTGTGTATTTACTGTATTTATTTGACTCAGAAAAAAATCGTGTTTACTTACATATTTTATTCCGATGTAAATTCCTTAGTAACATAGGAGAACTATGACGTAGATTGTATATTTACTGTATTGTATTATATTGTATTGTATTTATTAACATTCCATGGTATTCATACATGCTTACAGCTAGAATATGGAACAAGTATTTTTTGATTCAGAAAAAAATCGTATTTACTTACATATTTTATTCCGACGTAAATTCTTTTAGTAACATAGGATAACCATGACATAGATTGTGTATTTACTGTGTCTGACTCAGAAAAAAAAATCGTATTTACTTACATATTTTATTCCGACGTAAATTCCTTTAGTAACGTAGAATAACCATGACGTAGATTGTGTATTTACTGTATTTGACTCAGAAAAAAAATCGTATTTACTTACATAGTTTATTCCGACGTAAATTCCTTTAGTAGCGTAGAATAACCATGACGTAGATTGTGTAGTTAGCCCTACTGTATTTATTTGACTCAGGAAAAAATCCATTAACAAAACAAAATAACCCTGGCGTCGACGCAAATCCTTTAGCGTCGTAGATTGTGTATTAACGTGTGTCATTTGAAAAATTCGTGGATTGTCGCTTTGATATGAGAAATTAAAAACTAAAACATTTTATTTCTTTTAAAATACGATAACATACAGAATGGAAGATAATCTCTGTACCAAAATGAAACTAGTAATAGATCATGAGAAGAGGTTTGAAAAATCTAAATAAGGTTTTTTCTAATACTCACCTTTTAGAGGAAATCGTTATATTTCTATAAAGCATTTGGAAATATCACAGCTACTGCAATAACTCTAGTAAGAGCGGCCACTCATCCCTTACCTACCACTTCCCCTCTTTTGTACTCGGTCTCATGCACTCGACAGTGGATTGCATTACAAGATTTATTTTAACGATTTTCGTAATTATTCAAGTCAAATTCACGGCTAAATGGTTTAATTTGCAAAAAGGACTCAAGACATTAACTATTTAGATTATTTTTACCCGTCTGCTTGTATAGCACTCAGCCATTTCTCTAGGGCCGTTACCGCAATAGAGCGCTGCAAACATTGAGTAAAGACTATTTTTTTTTCCTGCTTAACGATGCTTCATCGAATGAAAAGTGCAGGCCTACAGTAATAAAAGTTTTGTTATATTTAACATGTAGAATCACCTCTTAAATTATGGTGCATCGGTCCCCTTCACCCGGTATAATTTACATGTAGTGCTGTATCCATCCCACAACCGGAAAGACCCTCAATGTGCAGAAGTCTAGTATAGATTCAGAGCTAATATCCTTCCTATACCGCAGTGATCTGTAAGTCGGTGCGACAGGAAAGATAAAACGGATAAAGAAAGAATGCTATGTTCGTTTTGAGATTGATATTATTTGAGTTATTTTATCAGGCCTTCGGCCAAAACTCACTGAAAGTATTTGTGGTTTCAAAATAATGGGAACGCTGTAACGATGGGAAAAAGAATTTAAGGGATGGATCTCTTAGGGCCTGTACTACGATCGCCTGTTAAAGCTCCAGATTCGTATACTCCAGTTTAGCAATCTGGAAGTTAAATATTTTGTTCTGTACTACCAGCGGATTTTAACTGCAGGATTGTTATCCGGAAGATATAGTAACATTTTTATTACGTTGGCAATGAAGTTACTGAAAATGTAGTGAAATTTATTGCGTTGGCATACCTTTCCCCGCGTATTTCATGTTTATGTTCCGTGTTTATATGGTACTATTTATTTTGAGGTTTTATTGTAAGCATTATTGTTATTATTTATTATAATATTGAAGCTACAGCCAAAAAATAACTGAGTGAAGAACAGAAAATGACACATACTGTAAGAAGAAACTTTACATGGAAGCAAAAGGTAAGATTTTAAAGGTTATGTTTCTTTTCGAATAGTAATAATTCATTTTGAATTTGGTTTTAATTAGTAGGCCTAAACAGGACGGGTGCGGCTTCCAGCAAAAGTTTCGTTTTTCTCCATAATCATTGTCTTATTCATGTGTAACTGCACAAGAAGTGTAGGTGGCAATTATTTTTGTATTGTAATTAATATTAAGTGTGCTTTCAGTTGTTGTATAGCCTACATTATTAGTGAATAGGGCCTATTTCGGTATTTTTTTTATAAATAGTGTACTTCACGGCTTCAAATCATGGGTCGAAGGCACAATAACTCGTTTAAAAAAGAAAAGTTCACTGATACTGATAATAATGAATGATGTCTTTGGCCTGGGATTTCTAACCAACATTAGTACAGCAAGGTACACTGTTCCTAGCAAATTACCAATATTTCAGTATGTTAGGCCTACGTATTTTACTGTTAATAAATGGGCGGATATTTTGTATTAGGCCCATAATACCATTCGATCACAGATAGGGCCTAACATTATTTTTTAAAAGAACAGCATGAGGTGGAGAGACGTTTCCACTAAAATGCAATAGGCCTATCTGTTTGTAAAGCACATTCAACACCTCGTAAAATAACACAAACAGCAGATATTAAGTTTTTTCCAAAGTCTATATGTACAGTATAGTCATATGTTTGATATTGTACTGACAATCGTCCATTAAAAGCTTTTGCTTATTTAGGTACAGAAACTTAGATAAGGGAAAAAGAGAAATACAGTATATTTTCTAATGTTGTAGGTTGCATATGGAATTAACCTAGTTTTACTTCCTTTTTAGTAATATAGAATGAAGCATGGGAAGAATATAGTAACATCAGCACAAATACAAGGACCTGAAAACAGCTGAGAAGCAAATTTGAATTCTTGGAAAAGAACACAAATAAAATTGCTGCTGCAGAGAGACAATGCAGGCTACAAACAATTGGAGCCCCTCCAACTGAAGCAAAACCAAATCCAAACTTAGCCAAGGTAAGTGATTTAATTCTCCTATCAATTGAGTGATTTTGATTCATATGCAATGCATAAGTTCACTTATATGTTAAGTTATACAATTATTAAATAATAAGCAGAGGAAATTGTATAACATAAGTTTGAATTCTTTTTATTTATTCATTCACTCATTTATTTATTTACTTACTTTTGTTACAGCCGAAGTAGTAACTAAACCAAGTTCCACTGGTACCAGTGCAGCTAATAACACGAATGAGGTTAGTGTGTAAGGAATTAAGAGTCAGAAGAAGAGATGATGAGCTTTAGAGATAAAAAAAATATTAGATTCTTGAAAATTGTTATACAAATTTAATTTAATGTCGGTATTACATTATAATACTATTATTTCTTTTTTATTTACAGTACCATTCAGGTTCACAGTGCAATTCTCTAGTTTTTGAAGTGAAACTGGACATCCCAACAATATCTCCAGGTAATTTGATTTATGTCCCGCTCCGTGGCGTCACGATCTAAGGCATCCCGCCTGGGACTCGCGTTACGGAATGCGCGCTGGTTCGAGTCCTCATGGGGGAAGAAATTTTCTCATGAAATTTCGGCCAGTGTATGGGACCGGTGCCCACCCAGCATCGTGATGCACTTGGGGAGCTACGATAGGTAGCGAAATCCGGTTGCGAATGCCAGCTATAACGGCTGGGGGGATCATCGTGCTAACCACACGATACCTCCATTCTGGTTGGATGATCGTCCACTTCTGCTTCGGCATGTGGGCGTGAGGCCAGCAGCCAGCTGGTCGGTCTAGGCCCTTCACGGGCTGTAGCGCCATGGATTATTATATTATTAATTTGATTTATACTACAAAACGTTCTTTCACATTCTACGTATGATGCTTACTTTTCCAATCTGAAATAGCTGTAACATGTAAACACATTTTAAGCCAACATGTTGAAAATAAAACTAACACACATACTATATAAAATCTGCAGCAAGCAGTAGATAAATTAGATGCAAAAGTTAAAATATAAATTGTGTGTAATGATAAATGGTCACAAGAAATGGATGTCATAAAAAGTAAACATCATTGTATTATAATATTATGTGGGATTTGAGTGGGAATTTGAAATTTATAAATGTAGGCCTAAAAATAGAAAGTACACTAAACTGAAGAATTTATTTTGAGATTTCTCTGTAATGGGTTTGTAATCAGATTAGGCCACATTATGTTAAGTTGTATTTCAATTTTACTGTGAGGATTCTCACTTTGAAACTTGTGAATGATTTCTTGTGTACAGAAAAACTGAAAAATATCTTTTCATAAGATAAAACAGAAACTGACTACACTCTATTTACAATAGAACTATTTGCTTGGTTTTTTCTCTCTCTTTTTTATTGCAGCTTTACTTTCTTATTGTTAAAAATGAGTTTGGATTAATAGCACGTTAGAAAATACAATACTGTTACAGCTGCTGACTTTGAAGTGTCCACACATTTATGATAAAACATCATCTTTCTCCAGAATTAATTATCTTAAGAATTAATTCCACTCTTAAAATATTACAGTGTCAGCTGGTGCAGCAGATGAAGGTCTTCCACTGTACGGGTGTCTACACAGTGTAAAGAAAGTAAGTTTTAAGTGAAATTACTGGTTTATTCAGTGTAAGTAGTATAGGCTAAACCCAGAAAGGTCTGAATATAAGCATATATCTCTCTCTTAAATATTTCACCTGATAATGGGATAATAGCTGATCGAGTTACACCCCAAGGATGCTTAAAAAAAAAAATAAAGAAAAAGCAAGCCTCTGAGGAATGCATTAGCCACATTGAAAAATCTTTCTCCATCTGTGAGCTGTAAGTCTAATGTTGACTTAATTATACTTGAGATGTTAGAAATGCATGAACTTCAATACTATTACAGTGATTTCTTTAAAAAATACATTAGTTGAAAGTTGGATGCTAACATTATAACAAAGAATGATTTGAAATAAAAGTAAGTCATGTCCTTATGTTTGGAAAGAGATGGGGTTTGGAATATCAAAAGTAACATTTGGAGTTTTTACATTACTTTTTCCTCCTCTTTAATGGGTGGTCCATCTACAAGGACATCTTCAATTAGTGGCAGAAAGTAAATGCTACAATAATCACCCATTCTTTATGTTTTAACAAAAAATATGTTTAATTTTGTTGACCAGATTTGTTTGACCTGGATGACTGGGAGATTACTTCTTCTCATCCTTCTAATGGAGTGATAATCTCTTGCAGCTGTTCTTGATCCCTATGGTCTCTGCTTTATCTGCTAGTCTTCAGGATTAGGTTCGAGTCAGGTGATAATTATAAGCTAATCTAAGGTTTCTGGTTGGGTTCGGGTCTGGTTCAGATCAGGCCAAGATGGGCCGGGCCTAAGAATTATGACCCGTGCAGATCTCTAACAAATGGGGCTTATAGCTGAAGTTGGCTCTGCCACAGTTTTCCAAGTTTTGTGTATTTGCATATGTATTTGTGTTGTGTTTAATTACAGTTACTATGTATTCTTATGTATTAGCCTGCATATTATTAATTTGTAAATATGACATGTACCATAGCATATATAATGAGACAGTGGATGTAATAAATGATTATGCTTATTGTGTCTCCTGAAAAATGTCGTGTTTTGTTTACACAAAATAAATAAATAAATTTTAAATTTAATTGCAGCTATAGTCCATCTCTCTTGTTTTAATTACACATTCACAGAGTACCTGAATACAATTGAAGCGTCAGCTGGAACAACGTTGTAAGTTACAAAATTTTCATTCGGTGTGTTTCCATGTAATAATGTTGTATGTCATGTTACCTTGCTATACTCCTTGGCTTGCAACTGTCCACTCAAAAGTTTGCTACCCTCATAAGAACAAAGTTGTACGCATACACATTTTTGCAGCTCCTGTAAATTTGACCAAATGTAACTTACAATGTTGTTCCAGCCGACGGTTCAATTAATGTGCCTCTTGAAAAATGTTGTTTTACCATATTTTGCTTATGTAAAATAAATTTGAATTGCAGATACAGTGCATTAGCCTGTTAAGAGATCACTGTGAGGGATCCCAGCAATAAAATATATTTAAAAAGTAACGATATGAATATGTTTGCATACATGAATCACTAGACCTAGCGTGAATGAAACAGCTCCCTTGCAAAACATAAATGCCAATTCCAAAACTTTCAGGAAATGAAGAAAAACTGTCACGTCTAAAATTCAATAAACTGTTACAGTTTGTTAAATAATAATATATAGCAAGCATATCTTAAGTCTGATTAGTGAAATATGTTAGGCCTACTCCTACTGGCGAGCGATATATGCAAGGAAGGAGAAGGGAACTTGCCACCTTACCACATTATCTCCTGACAGTTGTCTCATGAGTGATGCCTTATTGATATTCCAATCTATCTTCGGAGAGTTGACTAAACAACTAGCAGACAGTTCTAGGAAAACTTTAATCAAGACCTATAATATGTACATAAAACCTGTATTAAAATACTATTCAGAAGTATTCGTAACAGCATCAAAAAGAGAGACAGAATCCCTCGGAAGAATAAAACAAGCCTTGCACTTAATTACTGGAGCAAATAAAACTACTCCCAATGAAGCATTAAAAGTCATCACTTCAATTAAACCAAGCAGCAAGTGCAGCACTAGCTCGATTGACAACAGTTCCTGCTGTAACTTCGTGGACCCCACAAAAATCTCCTACTGTTGTCAATGTTCTCCCAGTGGCATAGAATCTCAATACCAACAGTAATTGGGCCATTGGAGATAAGGCATTATTTCTGGAAAAATGAACAAACAATTAGATTTGGTTACACCTTTACCGGTAAATCTTTACAATAGCGTTACCAAAAGAAGGCAAGGACTCCCTACAGGATAGCCTGGAAGAGAGAGGTTTGGATGTAGTTTTGACATTTTTTTTTTTTAGACAATTGTAAATATATGCAAATCATACTAACCTAACCTGTCACTAACTCGATCTTACGAAAACTTGTCTTTTCCCTTTAATTAGTAAGGAAACACAGTAATGAAATGAATGTGCTGCCCTTCCCTGCCGCCTACCCCTTCTATCTCGACAGAGCGATCCTGCCTACCCGTACCTCTCCACCGGACTCCACTTTCACAGCAACTTTCCACCTTTATTTGGGAAATTGGTGTCGGCACTCAATTTTTCTTTCGTTTACAGTACATATGACTTGACTAGAAGCCAAATATGTGAATACATTTGTATCTTAAAGTGGTAACGCAATTGTGAAGAAATGATAGTTTACCATATAAAGGATTTTGATATATTATATGCGGTTATTATTATTTTTTTATATAAAAGTATTTTGAAACTTATTGTAGGTTGCCCTATATTATTATATCAATCACCTTAATACCTTGTAAGGACAACAGAACACCTGCATGAAGCAACATTCTAACCTCACTTCTACTGTACGCCTATTACAGGTTACTGTACTTCAAAATAATTATTATAGTGCTATTATATACAAAATATTAATGTAATACCTAAAGAAATAGTGTAGCTTATTATTAACTGTGAATTACGATCTGTGTCTTGTTTCAGTTGATAATTGATTTCATGTAGTAGGTTTCATTATTCGAAACTGTCTAAAAAATTTCTCGTCATCCCACTCTTCAAAATTATTTGGACGCAGCCTAATTCGTTTTGCTGTTCTGATATAACGAAGCATCTGCTCCAGAACTTATCATCAGAATCAGTATCAAAATTAAATTGGTCCTTAAAATCACCAGCTGTACGACGAGCAGCCATCTTGATTTCAACACCGAGTTCCAACCTCCGGATAACGCCTATCTTCCACTCTGCCTTCCGGATTGCTAATCTGGAAGTTTAGCCTCCAGATTGCACATAACCAAAAGTCGTAGTACGCAATTACAACCCAACTTCCGGATAAATATGCCATCTGCCGGATAAGTTTAAACTAGAACTTTATCCGAGAGTCGTAGTACAGGCCCTTAGGGCCATATTCATAGACATTCTTAGTGCGGGCTTCCAGTGGATGATCAGCGAAGTAACGTTTTTCGCATTCATAAACCAGTGTTAGCGATATGATATGACATGAATCCTGTATAAGTAATCAGTCGATAGCCGGGGCTAGTTTAGCACGCTCGTAGCGCGGGCTACCGAAATGTCTATGCATAGCACCCTTATAGTCGAAAACTGAAGTCATGAAGCAAAATCAACAATTATTCCATGATTTCTTAAATATGTTAATCAGACGTTTTGATTCTGAAAGGAAGTAAAAATCTTCAATATGGAAACAAACATTGTAGTGGATGATAAGGAAAGTTCATATAGCTCTATGTGACATATTAGATGAGTAAAAGGAAGCACTGTGCTCAACCGATAATGCAATATAAAGCAAGAGCTAATATGACTCGCTTACTGACGAAGAGACTGTAGGTATGGACCAGGCATGTCAATTGATGCCCACAGGAGCAAGCGCGCGCTTTAGAGCCCAGGAGAGCCTGAGCGCTTTACAGCGGAAAGAAAAGAGACAGACGAAAGAGGTGGTATATGCCGCTTGGTCGAGCTATATTTAGGGATGGCCAGCACTGATTCAATAGATAAAGGGAAGAGAACTTATTATTAAAACTGTATCCATGTTAATTTTTAGATTTCCCTGAGAAGTATAAGTGTATTATAAGAATGTAAGTTTTAATTTTAATGCTCATTTTTCACAAGTTTGATATTTTTATTCAAAATAAATATTTTCTCAACTTTTCGTATAGAAAAGTGAAATTTTCAGATATAGGCCTATTTATTTAGTAGCCTTACAGAATGTTTTCGTAAATCTAATATATCGTATATATGTATTACTGAAGATAGTGTATTGAAAATTTTGAAAATATTCGCATGGAAATCGTTTGTAAAGAAATGAATTAACAAAGCAACTACTGTTACATCATAAGCAAAAGATATGTGCCCATATGTTGTAAAAATGTCAGCTCTATAGCTTCAGCAGATTTCGAGAAAATAATTTAATATTCTGATGATAGAAAGTTGCTCACAAATATCACCTTAAAAGCATAATGCGATAAGAGTTTTGTTATCTAATATTAGTTACACTTAAAACATATACAGCACCTAGGTAACCTTGCTTTGTACTATAATATTGTTTTGATTAGTTTATTGATTACTTTTGTAAGGCTAAAGATACCGGTACCATCAATATAAATTCCAACTTATCATGTCATACTCAATCGCTTTCTTTGGAATATCACTTTCTTTATGAATGATGTGTTTCATACAATTAATAGAGTATAATATTATACTACTATGGAATTTAAGTGAATATTCCTTCTTAACTCTCTATTATGTTATTAAGATTTAAAACACAAGTGCAATATTAAGAAATCAATGTTAGTATACTTTTGTTTTACAGACGATATAGATAATATTAAATAGAAAGAAGCCATATAAAAATAACGATTTAAAATTTCACGTTCCGTTTGAAGTTTGTGCACCACTGTTTTCTTAATCCAACAGGTTGCTTATTCATATACACAACCCTTCCTCTTTCCATACTTAGCGCTTGCTGCCGGCGCACGACGTCAAGGTCAGAAAAATGCGCTTGCTTTGACATCACTGGTATAGACAATCACAGAAGATGAGAATGAATGTACTTTTAAAGGAAGAACGACTCGTTTCCGAAACCAACCTTACAGTCAAATTCGAAAGATATGAGGTTGTCTGAGAAAGAGATGAACGGATATAATAGACTAAATAGATTCATTATATTCTAAGTTTTCCTTCGGGGATTCCAGTTTCCATTTTCAGTTCCTCTATCTTGATCGTGGTGATAACCAACATCAGCTACCTAAAGCAGCGGAAAAATTCTGCTTCGTATCATTTTTAAAGCGAAAGACCTCACTAGACAAATAATCATTGAACGGCATCAGTATAATTGCTGACACTTTGCATGAGGTCTGAGCCTAGCTGGAATCCAATTCTGTCATCTTTTTGACCCAAACATATAGTCACCAGCAATAGGGTCTGACAATTGCCAGGGAACAACGAACTCAGTTTCAATTTTCAACAAAGAAAGTAAGGAATCTTATTTTCTTCGTAAGAAATTGTACCTGTATCTTTATATTAGCCTCTGTTGTCTCAATCAAGTCTCGAAATCTCTGTCCATTATTGGTGCACAGTCCCTACTGGACCAGAAAAGAAACAAGCCAAGTGATCCAATGTTGATCAATATACAGGTCTAGCGAAATATACCTAGAGAAGGATAAAGAAGTGTATAGTATTTGTGGACATAAAAAAGGCGTTTGACAGAGTAGATTGGAATAAACTGGTGGACATTCTAAAGAAAACTGGTGTGGATTGGAAAGAGAGGAGGCTGTTCAGTAATCTTTATATGAAACGAGTCAATGTCAGGATAGGGGAAGAAATGTCAGAAGGAAGTGAAATTGAGAGAGGAGTATGTCAAGGATGGCCTTTATGACCTACCCTGTTCAACATCTACTTGGAGGATTTTGTGAAGAACTGTTTTCAGAACATTGGAGGAGTGATAGTAGGAGAAAGAAGAGTAAAGTGCATAGGGTTTGCTGATGATATGGCTAGGGATGAAAACAAATGCAAATGGTCATAGGAAGAAAAATAAGGAAAATAAACTTGCGAATTCTAAGTGAGGCAGTAGAGCAAGTGGACAGCTTCAAATACTATAAACAGTAAGCCAAAAAGTCAAAAGGAGAATAGCAATGGCCAAGGAAGCTTCTAATAGAAAAGGAAGCATCTTGTGCGGGCCTTTGGAAAAATAACTAAGGAAGAGACTAGTGAAGTGTTTTTTTAATAATAATGTGTGAAGTGTGGCATTGTATGGGGCAGAAACATGAACATTACGATGAAGTGAAGAGAAACGACTAGAATCATTTGAAATGTGGATGTGGAGAAGAATGGAGCATGTGAAATGGACAGACAGAATAAAAAAGAAGCTGTATTGGAAAGAGTGGGAGAAGAAAGAATGATGCTGAAACTGATCAGGAAAAGGAAAAGGAATTGGCTGAGTCACTGGCTGAGAAGAAACTGTCTACTGAAGGATGCACTGGAAGGATTGGTGAACAGGAGAAGAGTTCGATCAGAAGAAGATTTCAGATGATAGGCGACATTAAGATATATGGATCATATGCGGAGACAAAGAGGAAGGCAGAAAGTAGACAAAATTGGAGAAAGCTGAGCTTGCAGCGAAAGATCTGCCCTTGGGCAGAAAACTATGAATGAAAGTGCTGATCCCTGCAAATTGTACGTAATAGTGAGAACTCAATTAAAGCAAACACTTTTAACATCGGTATCGCAGTAGTTCAATAAACTGATAGCATTGTGCGTACCTAGTATATCTACTGTATATCGGCATTGGATTTCCGACTCGTACTGAGAATAAGTGTAAGTAAAATATACCTACCTTTGATAGTAATGGATTGTTGTTTAGTCAACTGTTCGAATATAGATTTGAAACTCATAAGTGACACCAATAAGGCATCACTCATGAGGCAGCTAAGCCAGGAGATAATAATTAACTTACCGATTTTGTATTCGGGAAGTCAAGTGTTCATCACTTCATAAATATCTTAAATATGGTATTCAGCTATGATACTAATTATGTTATGCCTATAATCTTCATAGGCCTATGTGTATAAAGATGATACGTCACTTCAGAAACTCCTGTTAATTTATTTCCTTGTTTTTGCAATAATTTTGGTACAGAATTCCCGGCGATTGATACTGATAATTATTGGGAATGGGGCTCATATATCATGAACTTTATTTACTCTGTCGCTATGGATAGAACGGAGCACTCGTACAGCGGCACATTTCGCAGTCTAATTTAGCAGCTGCAAGAGAATAGTCAGCCAATTATCTGCAGCATTAAACAAGGAGATTTTCCATGCCATATTCTCGTCAAATGAACGTACGAAAAATTATATATGTATACATACCTACACATATACACATCCAAGTTTTGCTGTAATGCAAAATCGATTATTAATTAACTATAGATCACATTCGCTTCCATAACATGAACTCATGAAGAGATTGTACTTACATTTACGAGAAAACAGAACATATACTCTCTCTGTCTCCGTTCTTTGCTTATTTATTTTACTTGGATCTCTTGTTATATTTATTTTCGTCTTTTCATCTCTTTTGCCTTTCGTTTCATTCTTCCATTTATTTATCCAAATCTCTTCTTTATCTTTGTTTATTTGTTTCTTCTTTCTCATACTCTGTTTTTAATTCATATACGCAGCCACAGGGTGGCTCATAATATCGTAACCTGTTATTTAGTCAAATGTCCGAAGACGGATCTGAACCTCATAAGTGAAACTATAGGCATCACTCATGACGCAACTAAGCCAGGAGATAATAGGTAGGTTTGCTAGTTTTTTTCCCCTCCATTGCATACATCGCTAACTGGTTACATACGATTTTTCTTCTTCTAACACATATCGCCAAGTGAGATCTACTGCTGATAATGGATGTACGTAGGCTATCAGCCAGAACCGCTATCATAATCTAAAGGTTTTAATTTTGAGATTTCGAATGAATACGTGGCTAAAAAATATGGATTTGTGATGATTTACAAGTGGCCCTTCTATTTCTGTTCATATTTGAATCCTCCAATAACACATTATTGCCGTCTTATAAAACATTTTCCATTCTAAGTGGAAGATATGCTACGGCATATTCCAGAAACTTTGTACGTGTTTAACACATTGTTTCAGTTCATGTAAAACAGATACAAAGAATATAGAAATGGATTAATGGAAGTTGCATTTCTGAATTGTCAGTTCATTTCAATATTATATTTTTCTGTGTTTAACATGTTTTATAGTACTCGAATTCTTCAATATTTTAAATTAAGACAGATAATAAATTGTTTCATACTATAATTTTTATCTCTACTGTATGTTCTTTAGTCTGTGATAGGTTTACAGTAGAGCGTCTCGTTTAGGCACAGTGAAAACCTAAACAAAGTGCAGGTAACGTGTGCGGGGAGGACGGGCTGTACGATAAACACGAGGGATGCACAAGGTTTTAGTTACAACATTTATGGCGAAGCATTAATTGAAATTATATTTTCCAAAAAACACACAAATTGCACAACGTTATCGTATACACATTTTAACAAACAAGCAAAAGTAACGTTGAAATAATTCAATATAACAAATCAAATTTTGCTACTTATATGATGTTGCTTTCAAGCAGCATTTTTTACGGTCATGAAGTTCATTCTCAGTATGACTAGCATATCACCGTCTTCTGTGGCCGAATTAACAAAACTACAGTACTGTAATTATGTTTAGGAAATAGTGTTGTCACTTGAGACCAATGTACTGTAGTTTTGTTAATTCGATCACAGAAGACCGTGATATTATTTTAGTCATACAGAGAACGAAATTCATAACCGTAAAAAAATGCTGCTTGAAAGCAACTTCATATAAGTAGCGAAATTTAATGTTTTATTATTTCAACGTTACAATTGCTTTGATTATCTATACCAGGTATGCTCAAAATTGTAAAAGCTCCGATTACACGGATGATGCTGCACTGCATAACACACACAGTGTAGGAACTGGGCTCCGCAACTACACTGCAGCACCCCCCGTGGCATCGCTCTCACTGTCTTACAAATACGGATAATAAACTGAATTTGAAAAAGGAAATATTCAGTTACTCCATTATTTATTATATTTTATACAGTTATATTATTATATCATAGATAATGTTATTTTCGTATTCCACATTCAACATGTGTAGGCCTATTCGTTTCTGCAAATAATTGAAAATCTATTTCCAACGAATTTACTGCAATGCACAAAAGATTCTGTTAATCGGGATCTATGTTTGGATTTTTGGATTTAGCAACCTTCATTCTCGAAAATAATTGTTTGCACACATATTTAGAGTGACAGCGAATAAGCTCATCTTGGGATATTACGTTTTGTTCATTTTTGAATATTTCTATGCTTGGCAAGTCATATTCTCCGCATTTAGTTCTGAATTCTACGTGACTTTGTAAATCAATTAACTCGTCCTGGAACTGCACTCTCACGGATTGTACTCAATTTACTATGAAAGGATTAACAAAAAGATTAATATCACTTTCCATACGTCTAAAATCATTAAATCGATGTTCAGTGAATTCACATTTGAGCTGTTCCAGTAGTGAGATGTAATTAACTATATTTTGTTCAGGTATCATAGATTTCTTTACGAGTTCACAAGGGTTTTTAGTGCCTTAGCTAATTCCCAACATACTACATAACTTGCTCCTAAACGTAGACTCTGAATTGTTCGACTCTCTTCAATGTTCGGTGTATCATGAAGTGGTTTCAATTCTTGAAACTGTAGTGCACGTTGCACCCCTGAAAAATTATTTTATCATAACATGTATTTCTCTTGGAATAAAATCACCACAATAACAATAATTGTACTAGTAATAATAATAATAATAATAATAATAATAATGTTGATATATGAATACATATTACAGAAAACAGCTTCCCTGTAGCTTCGGCATGTTCTGGATGGCAGAGCGTATAATGTTTTATGTTGCTCAGCAGTATTCCTGATAATACCTTACAACATAGTAAACACTTCACGTTTTCACAACAAAAATAGTCTTCCTCCCACACTGTACGGAATGATCGTTTGCTTACAGAAGGTTTTTACTGTGTCATTGTCCCGCACTGTTCGTACGTTTACTAAGTACTTGAACTGCCTTCCGGAGTCATCCGTCGAGCTTCGAACGAGGAACAGCACGCTCTACATTCGAAGGTTGCGATTACAGAACGTAATCGGGAGTCAGAGAATGAGCATACCTGATCTATACAGTTACATTCTGTAGAACCAAAACTTAATCTTTATGTAGTTACAATTGCTAGCTTGTTAAAATGTGTATAATATACACATGATCATATTATGATAACGTTATACAATTTGTGTTCTTTTGTTTTGTATGTTTTTTGGAAAATATAATTTCAATTAATGCTCCGCCATAAATGTTGTAACTAAAACCTTGTGCATCCCTCGTGTTTATCGTACGGCTCGTTCTCCCCGCACATGTTACCTGAATTTTGTTTAAGGTTTCACAGTGTCTAAACGAGACGCTCTACTGTAACTTATTTTCTTTTATCCTATTATTAACAATAAAATTTCTTTTAGAAAATAAATGAAAGCGAATAGGAATGTGTATTCTTAAAAAAAGTTATTATTGAAATTCATTCATTTCATTCATTCAATTTTCTGCCAATGGCAGGCCTTTCACTGAAAACACACCATTCTACAATCTTTACTATTTTCCGTCTTCCTCTTGATCTCCGTGTACGATTGCTAGGTGTATATCTTAATGTTGTCTATCATCTGATATCTTCTTCTGCTCCGAACTTTTTTCCCCATTCACCATTCCTTCCAATGCATTTTTCAATAGGCAGTTACTCCTTAGCCAGTGACCCAACCAGTTTTTTTTTCTCTTCCTGATCTGATAGAGCATTATTCTTTCTTCACTCGCTCTTAAACCCTGTTAATTTAGCAATGTAGTATATACTGTAAGGATCATCTTCGATTCTGAATTTGATCGGCAAGAAGTGAAAAGACGAAGTATATGATTATGTCTCATGACCAGAATATTGTACGAAATGGAAATATAAAAATTGGAGATTTATCCTTCGAAGAGGTGGAAAAATTCAAATATCTTGGAGCAACAGTAACAAATATAAATGACACTCGGGAGGAAATTAAACGCAGAATAAATATGGGAAATGCGTGTTATTATTCGGTTGAGAAGCTCTTATCATCCAGTCTGCTGTCCAAAAATCTGAAAGTTAGAATTTATAAAACAGTTATATTACCGGGTCTTCTGTATGGTTGTGAAACTTGGACTCTCACTCTGAGAGAGGAACATAGGTTAAGGGTGTTTGAGAATAAGGTGCTTAGGAAAATATTTGGGGCTAAGCGGGATGAAGTTACAGGAGAATGGAGAAAGTTACACAACACAGAACTGCACGCATTGTATTCTTCACCTAACATAATTAGGAACTTAAAATACAGACATTTGAGATGGGCAGGGCATGTAGCACGTATGGGCGAATCCAGAAATACATATAGAGTGTTAGTTGGGAGACCGGAGGGAAAAAGACCTTTAAGGAGGCCGAGACGTAGATGGGAGGATAATATTAAAATGGATTTGAGGGAGGTGGGGTGTGATGATAGAGACTGGATTAATCTTGCACAGGATAGGGACCGATGGCGGGCTTATGTGAGGGCGGAAATGAACCTTCGGGTTGCTTAAAAGCCATTTGTAAGTAAGTAAGTAAGAAGTGAAAGGACATTCGGATGGGGATTAAAAATGATAACACATTGGTTTAAGTTCTATTTTACATTATTATTATTATCATCCTTATTTACAACATATACATGTGGTCTAACAATTATTCAATTTATAACTATAACATAAATTATACAGCTTCTGATTCAGCAAAGAAATTCCTAACACGACCACTTAAATAATTACTCTTCAGAGTTGACACCACACATATCCGACTATTCGAAAACATTGAGTAACTTCGAAAAGAGGTGTACGCTTACAGTAGGCTATGGGAGGAACATTACCATATACATTAGCGCAAGAAACTCGTATCTTCATCTCAAAATGACACTGTTACTAAATTAGACACAGAAAAAATGGCTTTACTTACATCTGGTACTGGCTCCTGACAGAGTAAATCTATAACTTACAGTTATATAGGCCGGGCTCCCACTTTGATTGAACGGAATGGTTGAGACACAACAGACGTTCATGTTCATTTCTATTGCGCAGATTTGTAGTAGGTGGCGATCCTCGGTGCATCGGAATACTAAACTTATGAATTCGCTCGAATTGCTGAAGTAGAAACCATATTGTTAATAGCGTCGTCTTTGTGATTTTATAAGGCCCATAAATAATCTCTACACACATACTCTATCTTGTTTTTGTGTAGAGTTTCGGCTGAAAATTACAAGTTTTCTGCTTAGATGGTATAGTCCTATTTTCGTTAGTATCTGCTTGATCATATTTAATTCAGCCGACAAGAATACATAAGATAAAAGATCAATTTGTTTCAGATTGGTAAATGAAGGGTATCAATATTTTCGATTGTTGGTGTGTAATTTATGAGTATCTGCTCTTATCAACGGTGCTTGTACTTTCTGTTTATGTCGTATGCGCCTAGAGAATTAATTTTATTATAGCCCGAAAACATGCGTTTCAAAGTGCGCAGAAACCAAAAGCTCCTACCGGCCAGAATGAAATGGGGATAAAGTCATGTAGAACAATTACGTCATGCGCGAGTCGATTACGGAAGCGCTATGTTTTGAATGTTGCCTGGCTATAGTTTTTTGTTATTAAGTGCAGCCTGCGGTAGACTTTATGTGTGATTTTATTTCCTACATATTATGTTCATGAAGATATTCCATTTGAAAATCTTCATGAAATTGTCTGGTCGAGTTGGATCGACAGTGCAATTACAGTATTTGTCATCTGGTTCGCGATTAAATTCCTAACTACTACTCGCACATTGGAAGCGACTACTCACGACTACGCGCGACTTGGGCATTCGACTTCAGTTCTCACACTGAGACTGACTTCATCAGAAGTGATCTGCGACTACTATCATTGTTGGGAATGCACCATAATCCTAGATTGTTGGGTTCTGCAAAATATTTGTGTTTCTTTTAACAATATGTAAGAAATAAACGATCAATAATTATATTCTACATCCTGCAAAAAATCTTTTGAACGATGAACAAGACGTCAAAGGAGGAGTGAATGGGCCAACCAAAAATATGTGAAAAGAGAAGAACTTGAATTCCACCACCTGTTCGATTACTTGAAGGATGATCCCTTCCGGTCTCTCATCCGCGGATAAGCGACGCTAGCCCGAGGGTGCTCTGTGCTGATGACTGCTGATCTATACGGATTGTTCTCTACTTGCGTTTTACCAGAAAATTGATATGGACAGTTACACTTCTCAGTTTTACACTAAATTTTATTTACATATTTTAAAAATAAACTATTACAAGATAAAAGAGGAAGACTTTGAATGAGAGATAAAATTACCACGTTTTGCGCCATTCCGGCTGTTGTAACTCAACAACCGTAGGAGCTAAACAAGTATTTGACCAATCAAACGATTCGTTACGCACTGATATATAAAATTAAAGTGAAACATAATGAGCGAGCAACTGTAACATAGTGAAAATTTGGAAACAAGACAATAATTTAGACTTCATTTCAATGTCGAAATATTTAGACCTAGAGAAAACATTCAAAATCTTGTAAGATTCGGGTGCGAGAAGAAAGAAGAAAAAAAAAAAAGTCGAAAAAAAGGTGGGGAGAGATGGAGGTGGCGGAAGCCCTCCAAAGAGCCCGGTTGATTACTAAGACAGGTTGATTGATTACTAAATTAATGACAAAAATTCCGATTTCGCAAGCAGTCAAGAAAAATTACGGTCGAGTATGTGCAGAGTCGTGTTTACATGAATCTCAATCTGAACTGATATGCCCTTTGTAACTTAATTCTCATATCACAAACCACTGTTGCCAATTTATATAAACAAATTATATTTTCATGTAAATTGTTGTTTAATTTGCATCTGTGCGACAAGAAGTATTCTACGTTGCGGAAATGCGGTACCTCCAGAACAGTCCCTCGATTTTTTTTATGGTAAGTGAATTTAAATAATAAGTTACAATATTGTACCGTGTAACGCCAAACGGAATGAAGTAATATTATCAGTCTAGTATATACAGTCACGAAGCTCAATACGTAGTAAATATGCATCCATAGATAGTTGCTAACCACTAGGATCGTTACTATCGCCTCATCACAGACAATGCGAAATAGTACTGGCACAGTCTATTGTTTCTAGTACCCTCAACAACCCAAGCTTCGTGACTGTATATACTAGACTGTAGTAATATTACTTTTGTAAATTAATAGAGGTCTAGATCTCCTGATATGTTACCAATTTATAAGGTCTCTAAAGTTAAATGGCAGTATCTAAATAACGGAAATACGATTGTGACGAACTTAAATTATTATCAGTTTGAACGTAGCTCAATAAAACACCTACAAATAAGCCAAAGTATTCCGACGTAGAGAAAATAATATTTTTTAGACTCTTTAAGTTAAAAGTCATAAACTTCCGCATACAAAGTTTACCTCAGAAATACTAGTAGGCCTAGTTATTAAAAAAAAATAATTTGTGAATGGCGTCAGAAAATCTCAATGGTAGACAACAGGCCTACAGGTTAGGTTTGAAATAATTTCTAAGGTATGTTATTTAGGATACAGAGGAGACTGATGTAACAGACTACAATAAGAAACCGGAAGTGATTCACTGACGCTCGTGACGACGCCAAGCAGAGTGGTGCACCGAAGATCGCGAACAGACTACACCCACCGAGGCTATGACACTACTGACATGCCGATTAGCTGTCCACAGACGTTACGCTCATGGTTTTCAGAGTACATTAGAGTCATGTAATAAAACATATTGGACGTTTATCAGTAATCCAAGTCCTGTTTAGATGAGAAAGGAAATTAGGCATTGAAAGTCGGGCGCGTCGCAGTGGCGTTCACATCTTGTAGAGAACATTTTTTTACGATAATTTTCATACCATAACAATTTGTAACATAAGGATTGGAGGGAAGCGAACTTAATTTAAGTCTTATTACGTCAGATCGACAATAATAAATTAAAACACAGTTCTTATAATAATAATAATAATAATAATAATAATAATAATAATAATAATAATAATAATAATAATAATAATAATAACAATAATAATAATAATAATAATAATGGCATTGATAAAAATATACACATAAAACTAAGTACTTAGAATAGGCTGAGGAAATCTATCAAATGTGGAACTATTAGGTTGGTGCATAAATTCGTAGCGTTTTTGTTCGTCATCACAACACACCGTTGTTAGCAGATTTTTTTTTCGTTCGGATTTGAAGGAAGTTTGTGCTATATGTGGGCTAAAGACGTGTAGAAAAACGAACACGTCCGACAAATTCTCCTGTTTAAGTTTAATAGAAGAGCAAAGGTAGCGGAGGCGGCTCGAAACATTCGTGCCGTGTACGGGGAGAATGCCATCGGAGAAAGCACTGCAAGAAAAGGGTCCGTCATTTCAATACACAACACCCCGTATAAAAGTTAGTGTTCATCCACAGAAAATGATGTTATACGTTTGCTGGGATAAAGAAAGCGTCGTGTATTACGAATAGCTTTCCAGGAATGTACCCAGTAATCGTAACTGCTGACAATTATTTCCAACAATTCAGACGACTTGCGGCCACAATTAAAAAAAAACAACCAGGAAGACTGCATCAAGTGCTGCTGCAACACGATAATCTACGTCTTTACTTCTCTAACATGACGAAAGCAGCTACCCAAGAGCTTGGTAGGGAAGTGATTCCACATCTCCCATATTTTTGTTATCTTGCGCCCTTAGATTTTCACCTTTCTAACTAACAGTCTTCAAGAGAGCTCCTTTGATAACGAAGATTCTTCACAAACTTGGCCTGACGACTTCTTTAGCTGCAAACCAGCAGATTTCTTTGGATGCAGAATCGAAAAATTACCCCAGCGTTAGCAGAGAGTCATAGATGTAGGGAAATATATTACTGATTAATTTTATTTCTGTCTTCTATTCATCTTCACTTAAAACTTTTCTCACAGCGAAATAATTCTACGAACTTTTGCATCAACCCAATAAATGACCTATCACCATAATTCTAGATTGCATAGGCTCTATCAGTATTTCGTATTTGTCATCATGAGACGCCTCCTGACTACAATATGGCGTATCAGTACTTGATAAAAGTGTATTCGTGACGTGTGTCTGACCATTTATTAATGACGAAATATAATAGTAAATTAAGACATATTATTATTATTATTATTATTATTATTATTATTATTATTATTATTATTAGATGCCCTTTGTATCTGACAAACAAGTTAATTGTGTGGATGGAAGTTTACGGAAGAAATATTGTAGTAAAACCATAAAAATGGTGACATAATTTTAGAAAATATATAAAATACACGGTAAATCAGGAGGAAAGGTACGTGGTTTGAGGAGTGATAATATTGGTGATTGTGAACAAAAAAAGTTTATATGAACATATGTCCTGTTCTTAAAGGTTTCGGAGAAAACTAATCGAAACCATGAGGAACGGGAAAAGTGTGGTGCGGTGTCATTGATGACCAACTCATCGAGCCAGTTGTTTTAGATAACCGTCTTAACAGAGTACAGTATCTTGATTTCTTTCAAAACGTGTTATCAGAATACTCTGAGAATATTCCTTTGACAACACGATCTCGTATGTACTTTAAGCACAATGGAGCTCTTGTATATTTCGTACGGCCAGTGAAGTGGTACCTCAATGAAACGTATCCTGGGCGTTGGATCGCTCGCGATGGAGTCATTTCTTGGCCATTGAGGTCACCCGACCTTACTCCATTGGATTACTGTGTGTGGGTTTGGCTTAAGAGCGAAGTCTACAACCGCAAAGTGGAAACAAGGGGAGAGGGACTTCTCGCTCGCATTTTACATGCTTGTGCTCAAGTAAAGGAATGTCCGAATCAGCTCAGATCAGCAACACAGCAGCTATCTACAAGAGCTGCAAAGTGCATTGAAGTCGACGGTGGGCTTTTTTAACATGTTCCGTAAAGAGGTACACAATTGAACAGAACATAAGGTAACAATGTTTTAATTTACCATCACCTGCACTTTTCTCTTTCCTCATTGTTTCGATTAGTTTTTTCCAAAGCCATTAAGAACAGGACATACGTTCATTTATACTTTTTTGCTCATAATCATCAATATTATCACCCCTCAAACCATGTAGGCTACCTTTCCTCCTGACTCACTCTGTATATATTCGAAAAATTGTAGGCCTGTGTAGAATAAAATGTAATGATATCCAATCATGTTAACTTCTGGAAATATTTTGGAAGTAGAGAATCTTACAGATGTGTACGCCTCTACCACACGCCTGCAGTTGTAAGTAAAAATTATAATAACGTCATTATTCCACTAATTAACGAATCGAAGACTGGCTCAGCTTAGTCTAAGTTATACTGTATGTACAATAATGAAACATTTATAGACACAGCCCTAGTTTTCTTATTTGCAGTGATTGTACAATACTTGTTAAATTCTGGGCAATAACAGAAAACAACACACATTTCTCACAGCACAAATCTTATTTACAAGATATCAACATTTTTACATAACTCGAACAAATATTTCATTGTTGCCCATTAGTTAGGTTCTACCTTGTGTTTGTTTCAAGTAATGCTACGACAAAGGGCCGCGTGAAGATGACGTCACATTATCCGACTAGTAAACACAGCTTGATTTACTGTATGAAATATTTGTAGACAAAAGTTTACAACAATTTTATTTACGTTATGCACTCGAACATAATTCGATTTATAGGTAGTAATGACTCAGATTTCCTTCTCTAAGTATTTGCACTTCTTTCTGTTATTCCTATCTTTGTCATCGAATTTTAAAGCTTCTTTAGAAAATCTGATGCTGGAAGCAATAAAATTCTTACTTAGGGAATCCTGCATTGGTCTAAGCGCGCTGTAAGCCGGCGGTTGGCAGCCGCGTCGCTCGCAGAAAATATGGTTTCCCGATTTTACTATCAAAAACCAAAACATGTCTGAACAGGACGATTGGCAGTGCAGCAAGTAGTAGCTTAAGATCAGTTAATATTTTTTTTATAGTACCGTATCTTACATCAACTTTTGACGTCATCCATCAGCCAGCTTACGGCACGAATTTATAACAACGCACTGAATAAAAAAAGTGTGCAGAGAAGCATCTGAGCAGTTGTACGGAATCGATCCAGATGACCTTATTAGCAATTTGTATACAATCTTTGCCAACCAAGAGAAGCAATATGACGTCAATTGTAAGCAGTGGTGGTAAGTCTAGGAAAATTTCCCTTTTTTTTTGTGAATATTTTAACTTGTTTTTTAAGGAAGGGAGTGAAGGGATTTTTTTAAGATAATACTTGTTTTTCGGGGAACTGTCTGGAAGGTCAACTTGAAGTCGAAATTTAAATGAACACTGTATTTAAAAAAAATCCTTCCTGACTGGTTGATTATTGCATGCAAACAATATATTCTGTTGACTTTCAGTTTCTTTTCCGTCAAAGCCAATTTGCTAGAACCGACAGATTAGTAGTTACGTTAGTTTCTGTTACGTACTCAGTATTGCTGTGTGCTGTTTCGATTGCCTTTTACGGTGCGTTTGGTAAAATGCTTCAAGCCATGGTGTGAGAAAGCAGAAAGAAGGATTTTACTGGTAAATTTAATTTTTCAAACTTTTCAGCTTTTGCTTAGCTAGTGTTAACGTTGACAAAATATATTTCCAATTACTAAGAAGACATGTACTCAGTAAATTTAGTTTAGACATTTATAATGTCTAGGCATAAGTATGTACAGTACTGTAATGTGGCATATTGATATTAAGTTACGTATTACATTTCCTGTTTAGTGAGTTGAGTTTTAGAAAATTTCTGAAACAATTGAAAGATTGCTTTAGCAAAAGGAATAATTTTTATAAGTAATACCACAAAAGAATATTCATATTTCGTGATAATAGTAATTTAGAGAAAAAATATGGCAAAAAAGGGAAATTTTTATGGAGGAGAAAGGGCATTTTTCCGAGAAGTCTTACCATCACTGTACTTGTCTGAACCCTTATTCTTGGCTTATACCATGCGTACACGCATTATTGGACTCTGAGAGCTGCAATTCTTCGGCAAGTGATTTCTTGTTCGACACAGATTACTTAGAGCCGTTGAGTTCACATTACACAGACAAGGGAGCAAAGGTGGAATGAGAACTGCAAAGAAACCGATATGCTCACACAAAATTATCAGCATATCAGCTTCGTAGTTACATTACAGGCTTAAAAGGATTTGTTGGGGATCGAAGCCTGGTCCCTTTGATGAGATATCAATAGCATATATGCCATTTGCTTAATTTCCATTACTCTGTACTCAGTTCACTCAAATCAAGATTCGCCCTTTAAATTCTCATTCACTTGATCATAAGAATTCTTAATGATTTCATGTCGTCTTCATTTCTTTACCTAGTAATTTTGCAACCAAACATGCATAAACCATATGGCTTTATATTTAATTTCGAGCGAGTCAGATGTTACACATATCTGTGCTAAATATGCAAGTAAACAAGCTTTTATAATATTATGGGTGATTCTCGACTGTATATTGGAGCTGTCGAAGCATATTTCTGAGACCTTTTTGAGTAAAAAGTTTTTGTTTTGAGAAGGTACATCATTGTGACCAACATATCCCTATTTTTTATTTGTTTATTTTACGACGCTTTATCAACTGCAATGGTTATCTAGTGTCTGAATGAGATGAAGATGATAATGCCAGCGAAATGAGTCCAGGATCCGGCGCCGAAAGCTATCCAGCATTTGCTCTTAATGTGTTAAGGGAAAATTCCGGGAGAATCCTGGGAAAACCTCAACCAGGTAACTTGTCTCAACCAGGATTTGAACATGGGTCAGGCATTATAACTATTAATCCACAGCGATGGGCTACATATCTTTATCAAAAGGAATTTTACTAGATATCTTAGTGCGCATTGAGGACTTTCTCTACGATCAATTGAGTACTTAACTGAGAACGAATTATTGAAAGTGATCTACATGTGCATTCCGAGCGTAGCTAGCAGCATTAAGGAAGGAAGACATATTTTTGGAAAATCGTTTTGCGCAGGCCGAACAGACATACCATTCATGAAGTAATAATTCAAATTGTCCACCGCTATGGAGTTATGGTTCTCACATCTGGCCATGAAAGAAGTGGGCCCGGGTTCAAATCCTGGTTGGCATTTTATTCCAGGGTTTCTCTTCAACCAATTGAAGCAGAATTGCTGGGTAATTTTCGGAGTTAGACCTCGGACTCATTTCGTCATTATTAATTCATATATCATCACTATCATCATCATCATCATCCATACACTAGCTCGGTTTAAGTTCACGGTGCGGCGTGCTGTACTTGTACAAGAGCGTGGCCGTTCGGCTACCCAATCATTCACAAAATAGGAGTGGTAAGCACAATAAGCCTCAAGCTGCAGTGCAAGCCTTCGGGTGCCTCCTCTGAATAAGAGAGAGAAAAAAAAAAGATTAAAATTTCATACTTGTGATTTAATAACGTAGTACTCTTGCAGGCATTTCATTTGGTATTTTGTATTTTTTTTTTTCACGCTTACTACTTAACATTTGTTCTCTCTAAATTTAAATTGTGCAGGATTGAACGCATGTTCATATTAAATTGATTTTTCAGAATAATCTCAAGAATAAGCTCCGTAAACGTTGATATAACTTGTAACGTATGTATGTCAGAATGTATAATATTATCTATCCAAGTCAAGAACCATACTTATGATCACTAGTCGTACTAAACAGAAAAGACCGAGTACACATTAATGTGTAGCTAGGCACATTAAAGGCTGATTCACAATAAATCGGGAACGGAAATGATAACGAGAACTAGAACGGATTTTTAAAAAATAAATGTAATTTAAATGTGAGAATTCACAATTAACGAGAAGCTTGCCGGAACGGGAACGAAGAGTTGGCCAAGTTTTAACTTTGTCGTTCTCGTTTTACGATCACAGCCTACTAGATTCATTCTGTTGTCATCAAAAAGCTATTTGATCGTTGTATATTTTGTAGCAAAGAGGCTGTGACATAATAATATATTGTCCATTCATTGCTTGTAACTAACATAGAAATTCAGTACAATCACTTTCCATATATGCTACGTATATATGTGATCAAACTACTACATAAATTGAATTCTTAAATGTTTCGTGTCTTAAATTTCGAAGTTGGTTAACCTGTGTTTATGTTGGCTGGCTTGTACTCATGAGAGAATGTCATTGGTTAAGTATGCACAAATAACATCAGAATGCGTAATATCGACTGTACATATCGTTATTGACATATACATATCGATAAGTATAGCAGTTTCCGTTCTCGGCTTATTGTGAATCAAAAATCTTCACGTTCACGTTCGTTTCTCGTCTTCGTTCTGGCTCTTGTTTTCGGCTATTGTGGGCCAGCCTTAAATTTCTTTTAATTTAGCGTAATGGTTAATTACGTTGCACTGATTTCAATTTTCATTGCCTAATATGAGTAAAAACATTAGTTATAATTATTAAATATTTACGGAACTATATTTTATAATGTATTTTGACTTCGGTTTTCAACCAATCGTCACAGATCAGTCAGTACGGTTCTTGGCTTGGACAGGTAATTATTATATATGTAGATGCATATCACTTGTAGCACCTAACGGAAGTTATTTGTGCATATTCTTTCAAAATGGCTTCCTGGATGTATATTAGGAAGCTACATTTTAGAGAACAGAGAAGGTACACTGCATAATATAATGGAAGAACAGGAAAGTAGGAAGTGAACATAATTAGGAACATAATTTTTTAGCTTTCCTTCTTGTTGCTTATCTAATTGTAACAATTTTTAAGTTATGATTAGTAGATCTGTTCAGCATTTACGCCATTTAACACAAAAATGTGAACATCTATTTTCCAAAACCGTAGTCAGGCCTATAAAATCCTGACAATAGGTCAATCCCCAACATAATATGCAATCCATTAGAAATTTTGAATAAAAAATTTAGCTGAAGCTCGTGAAATAGAGGACCCAAATATTCCGGGGCAAAGTTGAAGCTTATTGGAAAATCTATAAAGAACATTAAATGTGGGTAATAATGTTAAATGGAATTACACTGTGGTAAATGATCTGTTTCAATAGTCTCTGGAAGTAAAATGCGTGGTCTGCCTGTTTTTTTTTTTTTGAGTAATCGAGAGAATTGAGAACAGATCTGTTTTACTAGATCAGTTTTCACAGCTAGCAAGATTGATCTCAAAATAAGAACCTCTTCCGGTCCCAACGTGTTACCACACATAGACTTAGAACTGATACACTGCGCCTGACGTCTTCAACTTGAAAGCGATGTTGTGGGTGAACTTTCTACTAGCAAACGCTGGATAGAACTTTTTGGTATTATTGCACAGGGGAGGGAGAAAGAAACGTAATTTATGTTAGTGAATTCTTTTGTAGATTTATGACTTTAGTGTTATAGTATTATTGTATTTTTCATTTAATAAAATTGTCTGTGAAAAATACAATACCTCTGAAACAACTTTCAAAAATTTTTATGTTTCTTTTATGGGAAAAACGGAATGAAGTCATTAACTTTAGGGAAGGTAAAATAATTGAAGAATAGCATTTTATTGCTCATTTTGATCCAAGCGTTCACTTCTAGGAGGCTGTACGAATGACTGCATCACTGAAAACATTACCCATGGTGTACTACCTGGAGTTGAATCTAAATTGGATCAGGATGATGATGCTGATAGTAACGATTATTATTATTATTATTATTATTATTATTATTATTATTATTAATATTGAAGATATGCTGGAATGTTGATAAAACAAACAGGAGCTCCAGAATTTTATCACCGACACCGTCTTTGTTCACCAAAATTTCTCCTTGAACTCACCGGGATTTGAACTCGGGCCTCGTATTTGAACAATTATTGCTGTTGTAATAGACCTAGCTATATGTGGCTAGTGAACAGAGGAAACATTTCTTTCACTTCGTTTGTGCATTCCCTATCCGTTTTCGTACTACAGCCAACAGAATACTAAGGTTACCATTTAAGGCTGGTCCACAATAAACCGGGAACGGAAACGACAACGAGAATGAGAACGGAAATATTGTTAAAATATAAATATTTAAATGTGAGCATTCACAATTAAGGACAAGCTTGCCGAAGCCCGGGAACGGAAACGTGAAAGTTAATTATGAATGCTCACATTTAAATACAACATTTCCGTTCTCGTTCTCGTTGTCGTTTCCGTTCCCGATTTATTATTCACTCCTTAGTGTGCTGTTGCCATAACGCCACTTCTTACACGACAGGACTGTATTAAAAAACTTTCGGGAGAGGGACGTACTTCGTGTAGTCTACGCAGATATGGCAATGTCTGAACAAACAGCGTGTGAAAGTGATCCAGGCTTCGTTGACTCTAACCACTCTGAAAGCAAAAAGATGAGTAGGGATTGGATGCGGAGAAGATGACGCATAGATGATACTCTTTCGACCGGCCGCCACTTCCTGCTAGTCCTAGCACCTAATAGTAAAATAAGATATTTTCCTATTGCATTAAACTCTGGTTTCTAATAAATGTATCGAAGGAACTAAGTAAAAAATAGCTTAACAACACTTCTCTATCTTTCAGCCGGGTCCAAGTGGAATTTAGGTGGGCAAAGACTGTGCTTGGTAGTAGATTTTCGCGGCGTATTCCCTTGCAGGCATTCCACTATTGGTTCATCAACAATCGTCATGATAGTACACCGAAGGTCCCTCTCGCGCCGTGGTGTCGTGGTCTAGGCATCCTGCCTAGGACTCGCTTTACGGAATGCGCGCTGGTTCGAGTCCTCATGGGGGAAGAAATTTTCTCACGAAATTTCGGCCAATGTATGGACTGGTGCCCACACAGCATTGTGATACACTTGGGGAGCTACTATAGGTAGCGAAATCCAGTTGCGAAAGTCAGCTATAACGGCCTGGGGGATCATCGTGCTAACCACACGATATCCCATTCTGGTTGGATGATCGTCCACCTCTGCTTCGGCATGTGAATGTGAGGCTAGCAGCCGGATGGTCGGTCTGAGCTCTTCAAGGGCTGTGGCGTCACGGATTATTATTATTATTAGTACACCGAGGACAACGCTAAAACGGCGGCCAAAAACCAACTACAGTTTCGGCGCGTCACTCCTAGATGGAGACGCTTGGCTGAATGACGCAGAGTCAAGTACCCGCCAAGGAAAAAAATAAAATTCTGTTTCTTAAGCTGCTTGACTGAGCTCTCAGTGCGGCAGAATTTGTAAAGCGCAGTTATCTATTCTAAGCGTTTGTGTGTCACAATTTCTGCCCTAGAACGTCCGCTCGATTGCGCCACATCGACCGTTTTGTTTGACTCGCGTCGGACGCTTACCACGGCCTCCACACAGGTCCTTCCTCCTTGACTTCGCCCTCCAGGAGCCCCCTTTCTTCCATTCCGCTGTTTTCTTCATCGACGTAGTCCTCTTCGGACTTCCTCTTGGCCACGGTGAAGTCGATGGGCTGGTCCGACAACGAGTCGGAATCGATGCTGTCCTCGATGGCCACGATGCTCTGGTTGTACGCGCCGCTCGGGATGCAGATCTTGGCGGCCCTCACGCCGTTGTCGCTGCTCGTAGCGATAAGGTTAGTTCCGTTAGTCGTCGCCCAAAGCGTTGCCGTCGTGGACGTCGTGGGACTGCCGCTTTCCGATGCGGCCGCCGCTGCTGCGAGTTGTACGTAGTGGCTGGGGAGGAGGAACACGACCTGACCATCCGGGAGGCGCGAAGGTATCACCTGCAAGGAGCAAGAAACATACTTCTGTGAAGATCGATTTTGAAATGTTCACATAAATACTGTACATATTTTCAGCGATCCCGATATGGGAAAGTGTCTTTTGGAAGTCGTATGTCTGTGTAATTATCCGTCTGTATACAAAAATTTAACCTAAGTATAGGATAAATTTCGATCATACTCATGTCGGTATCTAAGATCCAACATCCGAGAAGAATGCACATAAAATTAATCAACGAACATGTTAAGGCTACATGTTAAAAATGCAAAATTATTATTTACTAAAATTCGACTCGAAGTTTTCCTTGTAGACTTTTCAAAATAAAAAATAGAAAATAAATTCAAGAAAAACATTCCGTATTCAATTATGTAACCAATAGTAACTGTTTTTAAATTTCAGGAATTAAGGAGGTGAACACTTATTACAACGAAAAATTAGCTAAAACATAGTCATTTAAGAGATAGAACAAGAAGTAATGTAAGTGTTCGCACCACATATTCTACGATATTATATATCTATATTATTATTACCACTTTTTACTTTTCCATTTCACGATTGTTATCCAGCCACACTCACTTAATGGAAAATAACAGTTAATAAATAATAATTATTTAGTAACACATTATTAAATATATTTTTATCAAATACATAATTAGTAATGTATTCATGAACAGAGGTAGTCGATGAACGATCATGATTTTATAAAATCGCTTGTATCGGGAAAGTTTTATGTAACATGAAAAATAATTTTTATGGAAGATAAAGGAAAACATGTTTTTAAATGCGAAACAATCCTGACTTTTGGTTATTGCGTCTCGTAATGGTCAAAAGTAAATATTGTCCGATTTTGCCTTCTTGTTTACTTTCAGATATACAGCCATTAGCCAAAGATTTACTTTATTCAAGTTAAAGTTATTGCATAGAATAAAAAATAAACAGGCATTGCCGTTTGAGATAGCATTATATATCAGTGGCGAAGCTAATGCGTAAATACTGGGTAGCCCGAAAAAATCTGCTTACCTTATATCTTTTTATATAGCAGATGTTTCTCGGCTTTTCTATCAAAACTTTTTTGTGACATAGACCTCACAAGAAGATGATGACCACTCATTTTGATCCCCAAACAAAATATAACTTAGGTACGGTAAAACAATATAACGTACTTGTCTCAGAGCAGCCTGTTAGCAAAGGATATTTCTTATACCATTATAGCCATGCCTTTAGAGGCTTCTGTCACAAGCCTCGCACTGAACCCTTCATCCTGGAATGTCTGCCAACAGTGAACTTAATACACAGAAGGATGGAGTGAAACCAAGTGTTACGATACATCGTTATTATGAACTTATGGGTCTATTGTTACTAGGTATAATGGAAAATTTGTTGGATTGGCTAAGCCTCAAAAGACCCTTAAGAGCTTCTCAGCCACCGGCGTGGCTCAGTCGGTTAAGGTACTTGCCTGCCGGTCTGAAGTTGCGCTCGGGCGCGGGTTCGATCCCCGCTTGGGCTGATTACCTGGTTGGGGTTTTTCCGCGGTTTTCCCCAATCGTAAGGTGAATGTCAGGTAATCTATGGCGAATCCTCGGCTTCATCTCGCCAAATACCATCTCGCTATCACCAATCTCATCGACGCTAAATAACCTCGTAGTTGATACAGCGTCGTTAAATAACCAACTAAAAAATAAAAAAAAAAAAGCTTCGCCATTGCAGTGCATATTAGGCTACGTTATCTAGTTATTGCTCTGTGCTAATGAATGAATGGATTAAGAGAGAAAATATATGAAGTGGCAGTGCTTAAGAGAGAAATCGGTCTAACACGTCACAAATTCCATTTTCATTAGCTGGAATTTTGAAATGGACCTTCGGAACGGTGTGAAAAGCCGACACTACTACTCAGTTGAGGAAATGTCAACAGTATTAATTCGATATCCCCCAAGGCTAGGGTAACCATGGTGAACAACACATAATTCTGTCGGTATTCGCTTTCGGAATAGACTTCACCTCAGAGTACGACGCGACGCAGCCGCTGAATGCTCAACGCTTCCACCAAGACTAATCGGCGCGGGCGGTGGCGGCTTCCTTGCCTCCCGCTTTCGCGTGGATTGATAGGTGACACAGACAGACTGCCGCGCTGTGTCAATAAGCACGAAGCCACGACGCGCATTGCAGCCAATATTCTCTGCTTTGAGATTGCGGGTAGAGGCAGTTTCAAGTAAGGGTATATCTACGTATCAGTGATTCCATTACTATTTTCGACATCTTCCTATAATTCCAATTTCAGCTTACCGTATTCACTCAAATACAAAACTCAAGCGCACATAACACCCTTCTTAAATTTTAAACACCAAGTATAAAAGCAAGCATATTTTACATCGCATACGGAGACACGTGTTCGTGGCCAAGCAACATCTTTCCTCAACCATGAATTGCAGACAGCTCAATGCACATCACAATTGGTTGGGAAATTTAATCATGACAGAGGCTCTGACATTTTCCTTGTTAGTAATTCATGTCTCGTTACATATGGCGCAGAAACTTGGACGCTGATAAAATCAGACCAAGATTCTATAACTCCTTCAGTCCCGAATTTATATTTAAAAAAATGAAAAAAAAAAAAAAAACTGGTCACATAATCATTCTGGTGATCCAAAAATCCCTAATCAAGTCTTCACAGCAAATAAAAATTTGGGGGAAATTTTGACGCCTGGGGCCCCACAATTTTAAATTTTATTTTGAATTCAGGTATAGAAATGTTTAAAAAATAATACTCCCCATTTCTATCACACTGAATTTTTCAAAATATTTAATAGTATCGAAGACATTCCAAAAAAGAAAAAAAAATGTACAGTATAATGTACATCATGTCTGAAGGGGTTAAGGAAATTTGAACGTAAAATAATGAGAAGAATTTGTGGACCTGTTTTGGATAACGGCATGTGAAGAGTTCGATATAATGAAGAAATCAACCAACTTATTAAAGGAGAAGATATAGTAAGATTTATAAAATCAATAAGGCTGCAAGGGCTAGGTCACCTAGAACGAATGGATGAGAATAGAACACCTCTAAAAGTATTCAAAGCAAGATGTTATTCAACAAGGAAGAGAGGAAGAACTAGAATACGATGGATGGATAATGTGACGGAAGATCTGAAAATTATGAACGTGAGGAGATGGAGAGGAAAGATTGAAAATAGAAGAGAATGGGGACTGATTGTAAAGAAGGCCAAGGCTCACATAGGGCTGTAGTGCCGAGTCGGTCGGTCGGTCGGTCGGTCGGTCGGTCGGTCGGTCAGTCAATAATACATTTCTATAAACCCCACAGCTATTATTGGTACAGTACTTAGAAGAACTTCAAATCAATATAAATTACCATCACATATCAAATATGCTTTCGTTTTCCCGTCACCACAGTACAGCAATTAAAGTATACAATCGTATCTACTTCTGTTTTTGTCATAATCAACATATAACAAACACAGGGAATCCACCAACTATTACTTAGAAATCCATCTGTGAGTCTCTAACCTGAGTTTAAGAATTCCTTATTTGTGATATGATTTGTATTACATTTATTACAGTGCCAAATATCAGTTATATTTCAAATATAATTTGTAAGGCAGTTTTTAATATAATATTTTGTATCCCTAGTATTACAAGACCTAACGAGTTTCTCACAAACGAGTTGTGTGAAGATAAAATATGGCATTGCAGAATAACCACGGGATTCATGCATACAACAAGCTCTCATTCCCACTGGCAAGCCAAGCTGTGGTCTCTCAGTAGTTCAGTAGTGTCATTGATTCTGTTGTGATAACATATATTTCTCTCAACAGAGTGTGTTTATATATGATACTTTTACTAAACGTGAAAATTGGAGAAGATATGACAGACACTTTCGTACAAAATTTACAAATTCCCCGATACATAGCAGGTCTGTGATTTAAAAATTAGCGAAAATGTGTGAAATTATATTCGTAAGTTAGCACAACAAACAGGACATCAAGAGCATATTATGCGCATTTGGCAAACAAAACATGTGAAAATTGAGGACGTACTAGCAACTATATAGGAGCAATAGTACATTATTGCACAATGGTTCCAACAGCGAGTATATGACGGAATTGTTGATCCAGAACTGATATTTTACAGGACTAAGCATGGTTTCGTCTTAGTGGGTATAATAATAGGCAAAACAATACATATTGGCATTCAAAAATTCCGCTTATACATATCTATATAAAGTTCCCCTACACGATTTGAAAATCGGGATATGGTGTGTAATAAGTGCTCATAAAATTATCGAACCAGTGTTTTTCGAGAATAACGTAAATAATAAACGATATGTTAATAAAATATTGACTTCGTTCTTTCATAAATTGACAGAAAAGAAAACATATGCTTATTTCAAGTAGGATTATGCGACTACATATACGGGAGATATCTCAATGAATGAAATTAGGGCCATCTTCAATGATCATGTTATTAGTCTAGAATTGTGGCCGGCTCGCTCACCCGATTTATATCCTTGCTATTTTTATTTATAGGGGGCATGCTCTCCGCCACCGAGATTGTGACGAAGTCGGTAGAAAATCTCATCCTAATTCAGACACTCGTAACGTACGGTATTTAATTCTTGCTTTACACGAACACACGATGAACTTCCGACTTGGGGTTAGCGTGCTGCTCACAAAATGGACTTCATATAGATAATGAACTAACATTCTTGCTATAAGGGAATTCGAACCGTTAATGTAAAAGTTGCGTCTTTAATCGTTGTAGACTTTTCGGCGCGCAGGGATTTCGATGCTATTATAGTCGGTTCATTGTCTGCTTGGCATCAAGCAGTAGGATTTGCTGATACAAACCCAGGGAACTCCGGATCGATTCCCGGTAGGGAGGAGGAGCTTTATCTCCCTTGCATAGAGAATTGATGTTCTTCCCTTATCTTGTACGAATAGGTATTCGTCCTATGTTGAGGTAAACGGCAGCCATTCGTCATGCTGAGCACACGATCAGAGATCCCTGCTATTTGTGAAGGTCTAGTGTTCGTTTATTATCTTCGTGGTAGTTAGGACGGAAGGACCGAAACCTTGAACGGAAATAATGATGACGATGACAATGACGACGACGATATATCTCGGGCAATAGTCGAAGGTGTGAATCTTTGACTCCCTTTTTAAACGTTTGCTGTAGGCCTATTACATAGAAGTGTGATGAAGATGGTTTATTAAGAGATAAGCATATGGTGACAAGTATAACGAGAGTAACCCCACATTAGTTTACTTCAAACATCGTCGTAGATGGGAGGATAATATTAAAATGGATTTGAGGGAGGTTGGATGTGATGATAGAAACTGGATTAATCTTGCACAGAATAGGCACTGATGGTGGGCTTAGCTATGTGAGGGCAGCAATGAACTTTCGGGCTCCTTAAAAGCCATTTGTAAGTAAGTAAGTAAGTAAGTAAGTAAGTAAGTAAGTAAGTATTATTATTGGAGGAGTGACTGTTATTCATAACTTCTTTCATTCAATTTATTGGACATGCTTAAATCTTACAGCAAATTGTACTTATTTGCCTTAATTTCTATATAGACGTTACTAGCAATCATAGGGGCTTCCTCAAATCCCTGTCAGTTTTTAATTGCGTACTTTGTCAGCTTATGTTTTACTGTCTCCAAAATTAATTAACTCCAGTTAGATGCTAAAAGCATGTTTTTTATGTAGTGGGAAGTTTTTGCGTGTTTACATTTTGCCCTAAATGAAGAGACGTCCAAAGTTTCGGCACTGCACATTGGCTCCAAGATCAGGGAAGGCAGAGGCCTAGAACCTATCATGATATGTTTCCACGTCCCCTTTTCCCTTCCTGCCCTGAAGATGGGTCCGACATGTAGCTCGAAACGTTTGATGTCTTTATATCTATTACACGATGCAAATACCCAAAAACCTCGCAATACGTTGATAATTGAGCGGAAAAATATTGCAAGCGACTTTTTCATGGAGTCACGTTTTACGTAGGCATACTCTATTTTATACTGTAAGAACTGTAGTTTAAAATGGAAGTATAACTGGCCAGCCTACTCATTATCTCCTGGATTAGTTTCCTTACTAGTAGCATTTGTGAAGTATCATTTATGTCTGCGGGCAGTTAACTAAACAACAAACAACAACCTTCAATTTAGACAGAAGAATCTCGGAGATTGTCGAAGAACGTTACAGTGCAAAGCATCAAGTGTTGTTTTTTCTGTTCCTGTAAAGTTTTTAATTTGACGTTTGTAATATTTTTCCGCTAAACTATTCAATTGTAAGAGTCTCAAATCATAAATATTTATTATCTATGTATGAGTCTTTATATCCTAGCATGTCTTCCTGTTACAAATTGTCACAACTACACACTGTAACATATTGGTATTATATCAATATAGGGAATATTATTTTAGTCTCGTGTCGGTATTGGTATTCATACCTGCACGACAGACAGCATGTTGTTGCTGTTGCCAGAGTTGGCAGAAGCGGGCGATGACGTAGTGGCCACGGTCGTTACAGTCTCCATATCCGGATCCGGCTCCGGACTAGGGCTACCGGGGGCGTGGCCCACAGTTCCGCTGGACTGTGGGGTCATCTTGCCTCCCAGACTGCTGGCGGGTCTGCTTATGGCTCCTGTGTGCGACAAGTCGAAAGGAAAAACGTTGCTTTGAGCGCTGCCTTTCTAATGTGGACTAGGTAGTCTGTAGTATTAATATGCGTAAGAAAGCATCGCTGGCAAAAGTGCAAAAACTCGTTAAGTCCTGAGAACCAAAATTTTTAATAATGCATTAAAACTATTCTTTGTTAAATTTGTCTGACATTTGAACAAAAGTATGATTCATGTAATTATGTCAAATGATTTTGATATAATTTTATAAATCATAGTTTTGTTCATTCGTCAAGCAAATTTAACACAGAAAATTTGATTGCATTCCTGAAAATTTTACAAGGCTTTGCACTGTTGCCAGTCATATACGTTGTGTATTCTCGTTAACACAACTTGGGCTTGAGTAAAGAAATTATTTCATAACCCTGAGCTATTGCTACATGGAGTTGGAGTTGTCTTATTTGCGCCGAGAATGAAATTCAATTAAAAACTATTTTAGCCTCAGTAGCAGCAGCAATAATAATAATAATAATAATAATAATAATAATAATAATAATAATAATAATAATAATAATAATAATAATGTACCTGAGCCGTGACTTAAGCGGTATCAATTCTCACTACGAATCTTAGAGACACGTGTTCATTTCAATTAAAAACTATTTTAGCCTCAGTAGCAGCAATAATAATAATAATAATAATAATAATAATAATAATAATAATAATGTACCTGAGCCGTGACTTAAGCGGTATCAATTCTCACTACGAATCTTAGAGACACGTGTTCATTTCAATTAAAAACTATTTTAACCTCAGTAGCAGCAATAATAATAATAATAATAATAATAATAATAATAATAATAATAATAATAATAATAATAATAATAATCATAATAATAATAATAAAGTACCTGAGCCGTGACCTAAGCGGTATCAATTCTCACTACGAATCTTAGAGACACGTGTTCATTTCAATTAAAAACTATTTTAACCTCAGTAGCAGAGCAGCAATAATAATAACAATAATAATAATAATAATAATAATAATAATAATAATAATAATGTACCTGAGCCGTGACTTAAGCGATATCAATTCTCACTACGAATCTTAGAGACACGTGTTCATTTCAATTAAAAACTATTTTAGCCTCAGTAGCAGCAATAATAATAATAATAATAATAATAATAATAATAATAATAATAATAATAATAATAATAATAATAATAATAATAAACCTGAACCGTGACTTAAGCGGTATCATTTCTCACTACGAATCTTAGAGACACGTGTTCATTTCCAGCAGGGAAACGAACATTTATCTCCTTTCTATCCGTAATGGCTATGGATCCTTTACTTTATGTTAGTTCTATGTTTTGTTAATAAGTAATATGGACCATGCTGACGACATGCCAAGTGAGTCCCGTTATGTAGGTGTTTAGATTTGTTGTTTTACAACTCACACAAGAATGAATACGGAACGGGTCAGACGGTCCAATATTTGTGGTAGATGATTATATTGTTATTCTTAATCATTACATCACAATGAGATTTACTGCTACTGGTCATGATTCATTGATCGGATTAATAGGCAATGCTAGATAACTACAAACAGAGGACACAGTGGTCATCTATTGTATTGTGCAAGAGAAGCGCTTGAGGCAACAGATGACAAATACAAGACAAGGGGCATATTCAGTCCTTAGGGAACAGAGATAAATGCCAATTTCCAATAGGGAATCGAATAAGGGTGTGCTCTACTTACAAGTAACCTTACCCCACGAGACACAGCGCAGGACTACTCTTTGTTTATTTTGTGTGTTTATTTTAAATTTGATTTCGAGTATAAGAATGCCAATTCAAAACACATACGAACTAGTGTTGGGGTGCTGTAAAAATTTCGACTATCTCGCTCCGAGTGAGGTTGATATGTCACTTTCACATTACATGTTGTCATAGTAGGTAGTCTAACTCA
The DNA here is from genome assembly GCF_040183065.1 of Periplaneta americana. NCBI lineage: Eukaryota > Metazoa > Arthropoda > Insecta > Blattodea > Blattidae > Periplaneta > Periplaneta americana. The sequence goes on along the minus strand of NC_091125.1, from coordinate 43,001,734 downwards.
GTATTTGCACCCATTGCTCTGCGAAAGTGAAGTAATAATAAGTCTAGAAATATTTTCTCTGTATATTTAAATTGAAGTAAAAGTAAATCCATGGCGCTACAGTCCTTTGCAGGGCAGAGACAGACCAGCCGGCTTCTGGCCTCACGTCCACATGCCAAAGCAGAGGTGAACGATCATCCAACCAGAATGGAAGTATCGTGTGGTTAGCATGATGATCTTCCCAGCCGTTATAGCTGGTTTGCGAAACCGGATTTTTGCTACCTATCGTAACATCACGATGTTGGATGGGTACCGGTCCCATACACTGGCCGAAATTTCATGAGAAAATTTCTTTCCCTATGAGGACTCGAACCAGCGCGCATTCCGTAACGCGGGTCCTAGGCGGGATGTCTTAGATCGCGACGCCACGGCGCGGGACGTAGGCACAGTATAATTTATAACAACTACGATGAGAAATTTGGAACTACAAATGCGATCTGTACAGCAGTTCTCTCCTGACACTTGGCAACGTTGTTAGCAGATGAGCATGCGGGACAAGTAAGCTCTGCGACTCATTCCGAAATAATTGATGTACTCGAAACAATTTTATCACGCGCCTGTTGCGTGAAATCTAACGTTTACGTTTTTCTTTTTCAATTTCCATGTAACGGAAATTCAAGTACAGAATAAAGATTATAAATCACAGAAAAGATCGAAATAAAACTATGTACAGTAATACCCCTGTATCCTCGGGAGATATGTTATGAAGCCTACTGTGAATAACAGAGAACCCTATACATCTTGTTAACATAAATACCTATAATAAAGTTTAAATTGGCAAATTACAAACAACAAGACATGAGGAGAAGCAAGTAATAACATGCAATGGTAATAAATATGTTGTAATGCTAATAATCACTGTCTATGAATACAGAACGCAACTAAATTCTACATTTTCTATGGAACTCTTGTGATTAAGACGCTAACAAACAAACAAACATTCTGATGGGGGCAGATTAAAAAGTTACATATTTTTTTTCACCATGTTAATAATGTCAAAAGAAGTGCTTATACAAATTTTGGCCGCTCGACCGCAATTAAGAGACCGTCCAGAAAGTGATTTTCCCTGGGGCCGTTTATAGAAAAAAAACACAATTGAATGAAAAGATTTATTGAAACAGATACAGCAATTGTTGCGCTATTTGTCAACATAAACCCCACTGGAATTGAGACATTTGTCATACAATGGGATCAATTTTTGTATCCTTAGGTCGTAGAAGTCAGCAGCCTTGGATCGGAACCAGCGTTTGACAGCCGTCTGCACCTCTCTCTCGATCCCATGATAATATGACAAAATTTAATGTCTCAATTCCAGTGAAAATATGTTGAAAAATAACTCAACAATTGCTGTGTCTATTTCAGTAAATTTTTCTAATGAAATCGTGTTTTCTTTCTGTTAACGGCCCCTGGCGAACTTATCTTTTTACGACCCTCGTAATTGCGGTCGAGTGGCCAAAATTTGTATAACCACTTTTGACTTTATTAACATGGTGAAAGAAAACAAACATTTTTATCTGCCCCCATCAGAATGTTTGCTTGTAAGCAGTAAAATACGTAAAATAATGCAGCCGAAGTTAACAGTGGATAACTGAAACCGCGGATACAAATTCCGCGGATAAGATGGAATTACTATAGCAAGAACCGAGCAAAGACAATCTCATTGGACGAAACAAACTAAATCATTTGCTTTGTCGTCGCGAGTTCGTCAATCGACAAGAGACACCCGCTTTCATACAACAACCCAACACGCACACAATAAACAACGTTGCTTGTTAATTACCGTGGTTGTGGCTGTTGTTGTTCTCGTCGCCGCCCATGGTGGTGCTGCTGTCGGGTCTCGCCTCGCTGTCCGCCTCCGCCTTAACGAGAGCCGCGTCTTTGTTGCTCTCCGGGGACGCCGCCAGCCCGAAGTCGAGGTCTAGCTCAGCCACGCAGGTGTCGAGGTGTCGCAGCAGACGCTGCTTGATGGTGGGGTCGAGGGCGGGAGTCGGCGCGCCAGGCGTCAGTGCCAGGTCAGACGACTCCAAAAACCGGCTCACCTGCGAATCGAGCACAGGGCGGCTGTGGGACAGGTTTCTTGAGTACTACTGCTTGTTTTACAAATTTTACAAGACAAACATTTATGCTAGAGAAAAGATAAGAGATATAATCAAGAAAGTAGATTTATTTTACTCAGTCGATATTATAGATCCTCACATCCGGCTTGTAAGATAAGTGCATCCCCAATTCCTGAACTCGCTGTTTGTAAAGTATGGAAAGCGAGGAATGATCGCGAAGTTAACTTGAATTTGAGGAAGAAACTATGATATGCCTGTGTGTGTCCGGTTAAGGCTGGTTCACAATAAACCGGGAACGGAAACGAGAACGAGAACGGAAATTGTTAAAATAAATGTATTTAAATGTGAGCATTCACAATTAACTCTCACGTTATCGTTCCCGGGCTCAGGCAAGCTTCTCGTTAATTGTGAATGCTCACATTTAAATACATTTATTTTAACAATATTTCCGTTCTCGTTCTCGTTGTCGTTTCCGTTCCCGTTTATTGTGAACCAGCCTTTAGCAGCATCTCGTCACCTTGCAACTCGATTCGACAACAGAGTGACATTGTGTACAACCTGTTAACAGTAGGTCTACTTGAAATTTTTGCATGTTATGCAGTCACTTTTTTATTTTATTTTATTTAGAGTCACTTTAAATGTGAAGTCATACCACGACTATATGTTGCGAATGAAACATAGGATTTCCATTGCCATGTAGTGGCCATATCTGAGAATTATCCATCATCAGGCTGGTGAAACAGTATCTACGTCATTAACTCTATAGTGGAAATGGGAACCAATCACCACTTGCCTTTGAAGTAACTATTGTTTTGCTAGTTATTTTACGATTAAGGAAAACACTAGAAACTCCGATCACGTTGGCCGACTATGAGATTTGGATCCGGGATCTCCAGAATACGAGTCCAATTAATTTCATCAGTTACAGATCTACAGGTTGCAGACAAAATCTGAATTCTGCAGATTTCTTTCATGGACTCAGTTTATTTATTGCAAAAAGAATACGTATTCACTGATGTTTTTCTTAAAATACATTGTTAGCACTTGTTTGTAGTTTTGTACAGTAGTGGCAAAAAAAAAAACCGGACCGACCCTTGTAGCTGATTTTAGAGCCTTGTTCACTCCAGAGCACAATAGACAGGTAACTAAGACTTTCGCGGTACGAATCCTGCCTGGGAAGAAAATTTTTTTTTTGTTCCTTATTCAAATTTATTCCCAATACTTTTCGATTGCAGCGATATTTTACTAGTAATTAACTTATTATTCCTAGAACATGAATTTTACCAGCTATCGAAAAGTATTGAGGAATAAATTTGAATAAGGAACAAAAAAAAGTTTCCTTCTCAGGCAGGATTCGAACCACGAAAGTCTTAGTTACCAGTCTATCGTGCTCTGGAGTGAACAAGGCTCTGAAATCAGCTACAAGGGTCGGTCCGATTGTTTTTGCCACTTCTGTACTAAATTTAAATATTCTAACATAGGCTATTGTAACATATTTCTTGCGAACTTCAACGTCAGTGCTTACATAATTTTAGTACGTAAAAAATAGTTATAAATTAATTTGTTAATAATTATATTCATAAAAAGGAACATTTCTTCATACACACAGAGGGGATAACAAATATCTTTTGTATCGCATTAAATTTCTATTTTTGTATAGTCCGAAAAGTAATTTCTGAGCTACTAGGATATTTCACATAAAGAAAGTAGAACAAATATATATATAAAGCTCAGTAATAATAATAATAATAATAATAATAATAGTAATAATAATAATAATAATAATAATAATAATATTTTTAATTACCTCTCTCGTGCATTCCTGGAATCCCGCTCTGTACTTGTTCAGGACAGCCGAACCCAAAGCTCTTTGTCGCTGTAGATGTCGAACTGTTAGCTCCAGGATATCTGCCTTCTCCAGCTTGGAATGTTTCGTATTCTGCTGTAACATTGTGTTAAACCACTAATGTTACTAAGCCTGATCGCTAAAATTAATTAAGTTATTGCTTATTTCTCTTCAGGAGATGAGAAAATATGTTTTCGAAGTTTGTATATCTCTTGTCGTATTCTAAGGAATAAAAAAATATATGAATAAAAACCAAATTCAGTCATACAAAAACTGTGCAGAAATAATATGTATTTAAAGTGTAATATGCCTTGTTAAAAAGCTATTTGCCAAATGGGGAAAGCCATATTATTTTGAAAAGTGTAATATGTGAACTAGATGAGAAATCTGACCTATTCCGAGGCATTAAATGCGATCAAAAATGTGAGCATTACATCAATTAGTGTAACTGAAATGAAACTGAGAATAAGATAGAGGAATAAGTGGTGAAGTGTAAAGGAGAAGATGAATAGAATAAAACAGTGTGAAGAAAAGTAATAAAAGTAGTGAGGCTAATACGAGTTAGAAATAGTAAGTAAATATTTGGGCCTATTTCATGTAAAAGAGAGAAAAAGAATATGGGAAGTCGAGGAAGTAGAAAGTGAGTAAAAGTAGGGAGAGTGATCCAATAAACTGAAAAAGTGATAAATGAATTGAACAAGTAATAGCAAGGAAGCATTACAAACATTCGAACACTGAAACAATAAATGAGAAAAATAACATAATACGGTAATATAGATGAGAAAGTAGAAAATTAGTGAATATTAGTCAGAGATAAGATGGTTGAAGATAAACAGAAAATTAGGGATAATAGTAATGAAAAATGGCAATGATAGTAGAGATGGATGAGTAGATTGTAGCCGAGAATGTTTGTAAACATGAGTAAGGTAGACTGTATTACATAATATTCGGGAATGGGATTAAGGGAAGGTAAAGAAGGGGAAGAATTTAAAGTACTGTACCTATATCAGAACGGAAGGAGAAAGAAAATAGACTGAAATGAGGTTTAAGTTTATGTAAATGGAAGATATGGGAAGATATAGATGATAGGAGAAATATATTAGGATATATTATGATTGAATGAATCAAGTGTAATGGTGGACAGTATACAGAAATGTGAGGGAAACCACTACCAGAAAGTGATATGATTATAATAAATATGAAATGAATATTATTTTGAAATGACAAATGTGGACATAACAAATTATTTTCTTCGGGGCAAATTTCTTAGTAATCAACCACATTCTAACCGTACTATGAAATACAGTAGAGAACAATTACATAATTACACTGCATTACTCTCAGGTAAACACGACTTCCCATGGAAAGATTACTGTTGTCAGTGAAACTGCACAGAGCACTGTCGCAAATGTTCTAAGTATGTTCCATTTACTTGAAGACAGTGTCTCACTTGACCCTGATACCATTCTATCACTCTTAAAAGTGTTGCTTGTGCAATGTGTTTGGTAATATGGGTGATCCTTAGTTTCAATTCCTCTTTAGATGCAGACCGTGTCTGAAAAACATGCTTTATCACATATTCCCATAGAAAAAGGGTTTTCTTTCGACCAATATCGTGCATTTTGTGTATGGGCATACCCATCCATAAAGAACAGGCATTGGTCACTGAATAAAACCATGCTGACGGAAGGCTTGGTCAATACGCAAACGCAGCATTATCTAGTTTCCATAAGCTGGCCTCTTCCGTGTAGACTGTGTGTGTGCGTGCGAGTGTGTATGTGTGAGTGAGTGAGTGAGTGAGTGAGTGTGTGTGTGTGTGGGTGCGTGCGTGTATATTTATGCATGTGTGTATGTAGGCTGTATAGTTCTTTTCGAAGGTAGGTTATGTTTAAAATTAAGAGAACGTAATATTATGCGATAACATTGTACATAAAATTCACAATAAATTAACAAAAACTCGTGCATAAGAGCATAACGGGCTCTAATTAATTAGATGAAATGGACAGATCTAATTAATTAGAGCCCATATAAATTAATATTAGAAAAATCCGCTAGTAAATCCCATTTAAAAGGAAATCAGTGTAATTTCATAGGTATAGCACTTTCTACTCTAGTTATCCTTTATACTCAATAAGACTTTTGTTTCAACGTCTTAACTGTTGTAATTGCATTTATATAATGTTATGACCAGACATCGGATTCTAGGGCAAATGCCTATTTTGTTTCTTTAGGAGAAAAGTAAAAATAATTATTAATATTTGTGTTTCATGGAAATTGAAAGGTATTCAAAGAGTTTTATAGTGCCCTAAATGCCCTAAAACGGTTATTAGAGCCTAATTTGTTAATATTCGCCTAAAAATGCCTAACTCACTGTAAAGTTTCGCATTTTACTCTTACTTTTTATAATTTATACATGCATTCACTACGAAATTTAAGGCATTTAAAAAGTGGAAAGTTTGCTTCACACCGGCCATGAAACCATTGATAAAGAAACAAAATGTTTTGAATCTCACGACACTCGCAATAGATTTCACCGAATTTAACATGTTTGGAGGCATAAATGCCGACAAAGAACCAACCTTAGTTTTGAAGCAGGCAACAATCACAACATATGCTGCTCCGATTAGCTGTACTGCCCTTCAGAGTGTCATAAAATCACAATTTTTGGAGAAAGAGCGTTTTTGAAATATTTATGAAAAATCGTAAAACTGCGAATTAGTAGGGTAAACCGTTACAAAATATTTAAAAGAATGGCCCTCCTAGTGTTAACACTACCAGGAAATGCAACAATAAGTGGAACTTTGTATTTTTGTCCAATTGAATCTCAATAACAACGGTTCATTTGAATGCTCGTTAACAGTTGCTCTTTTCCTCACCTTATTTGTGTTGAGAAGTTTTGAGCGGTAGGACGTTTTCCTGTGAAGTTTAACGCGATAATGCCGAAAAATATAAGTGCAAAATCTACATTGATCCGGCAATGGCTAACAGAATATTCAGAATTCACTTATGATGGAAAAATAATATTCTGCAAGATTTGTAGCAAACAGGTATGTAACAATAGTTGAAATATATAAATTCTATTAATTTTAATGAGTAGGCCTATACTATTTATACATTGACTGAGCTATCCTGAGGTATAATTCTTTTTAAGACCACTACACTTTAACCTTTTAAATTCCGATAGTTAAAGTATTTGCAGGTCATTAAAATTTTGATTGTTCGAACCCACTAACTTTGTGATAGAAATACGACAATACAACAATTAGGATTTTATTTTAATTCAGTTTACTTTACATTTTTAGATTTCGCAAGAAAAGAAGTGCCACCTAAAGCAGCATGTGCAAGGAGCGGCTCATAAGGCTAAAGCTCAGCAGAAAAATCAACTACAACAAACTTTACTAACACAGCCTACTTCATCCAATCTCAGCAGCAATTTCTATGCTGATTTAACCAGAGCGTTTGTTGCTGCTAACATTCCCTGGAATGCAATTGAAAATCTGGTTTTAAGACAGTTTTTACAAAAATACTGCAAACAAAATATCCCATCTGAGTCGACCCTAAGAAAAAATTACTTAGACAGAATATACAATGAAACTTTAGCTTCCATTCGGGAGGATATAGGTGATTCTTACATATGGGTCTCTGTGGATGAAACCTCAGATCCTATGAATAGGTATATAGCAAATATGGTAGTAGGAAAACTTAGTCCTGATGGACCTTCGATTCCACACCTCGTATGTGTTAAGGAACTTTCGAAAGTGAATAGCCAAGCCATTGCTTATTTTGTAAATAAAAGCCTACAGTTTTTATACTCAGGTAATATAGACGATTCTAAAGTTCTGTTGTTTTGTACTGATGCTGCCTCATACATGGTTGCTGCAGCTCCACTTCTTAAAACATTTTATCCTAACCTCACGCATGTAACCTGTCTAGCACATGGCCTTCACAGGGTTTCTGAAACAATCCGGAATGAATTTCCTCTTGTCAATTCGTTTATTTCTAACACAAAAAATGTTTTTGTAAAGCCCCATCCAGGATTTCAATATTCAGAGAGAACTTTCCAGATATCCCACTCCCACCTCAGCCGGTTGTTACACGATGGGGAACCTGGATTCAGTCAGTGGTGTATTATTCTAAGTATTTTAAAGAAGTGGTCACAGTTATTGATAAATTACCTGAAACTGATAGTGCAGCGTGTGTGAAAGCAGTGAAAGATTGTCTGAATGACTCACGAGTGAAAAACGATATTGTCTACATAACATCAAACTTTTCTTTCATACCTGCAAGCATTGAACAATTAGAACGTGAAAAACAATCTCTTTGTAGCCAAATAGCAATAGTAAAGGAAGCTCAAGTGAACATACATTCTGCTTTGGGCGAAACTGGGAAAAAAGTTAAAAATAAGTGGAACAACGTATTAAATAAGAATGTAGGATTTTCATTGTTGGAAAAAGTATCAAGAGTGATATCGAGGGAAAGTGTAAATGTTCCAGTAAGTATTGATGTTTCTATTGTACCTAATTTAAAATTTGCGCCTCTCACATCAGTTTCGGTTGAAAGAAGTTTTTCTGCTTTCAAAATGATTCTCAGTGACAAAAGGCAAAGGTTAACTGTGGAGAATTTAGAAAAAATTCTGGTGGTGTACTGTGCAGATAATTATAATAAAGTCTGAGCATGGAACTGAATTTCAATAACTTAAAATGAGTAATCTTGATATCAATAATCATTATTTCATTAGTTTCAATATATTAAATTTGTGCAGCTCTGTTTATAAATATAATATAGTATTCTTTTTTAATGTTTAAACATACTTTTTTGTGCGTATTTTAATATATAACTAAAAATTTCAGTGAAAGAAATAAGTATGATACCTTGATGTGCCTAAAATGCCTATTTTCATTAAAATAGAGCCTAATTTTACTAATTTTGAGCTTATTTTAGGCGCCTAAAACTGCAATTTTTAGTGCCTAAAAATCCGATGTCTAGTTATGACTAAGGCTGCCACTTTCTGGAAGTGAGGTATACTGCTGCCGCGTCTGTAGTTACGTGCTAACGGTCTGGCCTTCAATTCAGGTGGCACTGGTTCGATCCCCGGCCAGGTCGTGATCAAATTTGTGGTTGACTTTGCAGAGAGTTTTTCTCGGGCACTCCCGTTTCCCTCTATCATTCCACCAACACTCTCCACCTTCCCCCTATTTCATCTATCATCCGCAATAGTAGGATTGTCCACCTGTCAGAGTCGGATTCACGAATGTCACCCAGGCCACTTGTCGGATTTGGACAATCATCGTATATAAGGGCGCATAATGAGTCAAATCATGCCTAAGTGTACAGATCCATCCTGAGTCCAATCCACGTAAAAGCCAAGCCAAGAGATACACTGCACACCTACTATATCTTATTACAAGCAGTTCGCGTGGTCTGAGAAGTGTGACTAAAAGCTCGTGAACCCAACAGAAAGATACAATACAACAAATAAAATGAAATTACCTTTTTATATAATCAGACTTGTAATATTTACATATTTACAAATAAATTAAATTTATTCGTACAATAAAACATAATATACGTCAATATACGGTGCGTTCAACTATTCCCTCCACAACGAACTGCCATGCCGGCTTGTAAGGACGATACACCTTTATCTTTCTTCCATTCTCACCCTTGTAGATCTAGACTAGACTCAGCTTGGACAAGCGAAAATGAACCGTAAGAAGTACAGTTGGCCTGCGGAGGGATTAGTTTAACGCACCGTATTGTAAAATATATTCCACATATTTACATATTTATAAACATATATACGGTACACTAACACATGGAGTAAATTCGACATATACAGTAAGTTAAGCCTATTGTACATACTCAACGTCAGAAGACGTGGTAATAACAAAATTGAAAAAAGGAATATCAAATTTATCTAGTTCAAGTGCAGTCAAATTTTTCTCCGTATTTGGCCCTTCAAGTTCATCTCTTCTACATACTGTAAACCAGAAAATCCTACATTTTTTGAAACACATTTTCAGTTCTTCTTTCACTGCTGCACTTGCCTCACATGAGTTTCAGTAATGGTTTCGGACAAATCATCGACATTATGAAGAGCTTTAACAATTTCCAGGTTTCCCGATTCAAACATTGTGATTCCTCTTGCTACATGTTTGAAATATCTTTCAGTTGTTAGCAAATCTTGAAAGAGTTGGTTCGATATGAGGCAATTTCGCCTCACTAATCGAACAAATGTCTTCAGTATTGAGAGCGTTTATTACGTCCACGATTGCATGAAAATATCTTCTAACCTTGTTCCCCATCGAACTATCACCTACCCTGGAGGTAAAGGTAGGCCTAAATCTGGTGTCACTTCCCGAAATATTGACAACCTAGAAGGAACTTCTAAAAAGAAAAAATCTTTTTTTGACAACTAACTAGATGCAATTAGCACAATAAGCCTAAGGATGCAGTGCGTCCGGAGAAATAACGGGCCTAATGTGGAAGAAAAAAACTAGATGCAATCGCCTTTTACTGAATACTTACTCTATGCTTAGAATCAGTTCAGTTGCTGTCGTATATGTTCAGTAGCTATACTATGGAAATATAACTTTAATCCTGTGTTATGGTACAGAAAGTGTCAGCCTTAGTTATGGCCAGGCACCGCATTTTCGTTCCCAAACGTACAGCGGATCGAGCAGTTTCTTCTGGTACATCTACTACGTCATGTCGATGCAAAACATAGCTCATTAGCCATGGATGCACAAGCAGGGTAGTATCACAGTCTAGTATATACAATCACGAAGCTCAATACGTAGTAAATGTGCATCCATAGATAGTTGCTAACCACTAGGATCGCTAATATCGCCTCATTATAGACAATGCGAAATAGTACCGGCACAGTCTATTGTTCCTAGCACCCTCACAACTCAAGCTTCGTGACTGTATATACTAGACTGTGGCAGTATTGTAAGCAGGTACGCATAAACTATGAATCATAGTACAATACAGGCGCTCCATCGTCAATGTTGTATGTAAAACACTAAGTTACAACTACATTGTGATCTGATTCTAATACTAAGTTGCATTTTCACTCAGACTTTTGTGTTAATATTATTTTAATTTATCAATCTATGTTATTGTATTTCATTTTGATCTGTATTTTGTATATATTATGTAAAATGTAAATATTGTTAATTTGTATAATTAATTTTTGTTATTACAATTGTGTCACTGTAACGTCTTGTGACGTACGAAGAATATTTTCTTAGCTTAAATAAATGTTTACTGACAGTTATGGTAAAAGATATGAATTTCATAATCTCAGAATATATACTTTTGTTTACCGTAATGGAGCTGATTTTGTTAAATTAATTAATTGTTTATATTTTACTTATACAGTATATACAGTTAATGTGTACCATGTTTACTATTATATTCTATAATATATATTATATATACTAGTTCAGTATTATCATCGATCTAATTATATTTCCTGTCATATGTAGCACTCATATTTTGTAGAGCGCTAGTTTCGCAATATTAGTGCGTTTATGTGGTTAAAAAGTAGCTGGATAGATAAGTTGTCAATTTAGTAGCAATCCCACTCTCAGTTGTCATGCTCCAATCCCACTCTCAGTTGTCATGCTCCATTATTATTATTATTATTATTATTATTATTATTATTATTATCATTATTATTATTATTATTATTATTATTATTATTATTATTATTACTTACAAATGGCTTTTAAGGAACCCGAAGATTCATTGCCTCCCTCACACAAGCCCGCCATCGGTCCCTATCCTGTGCAAGATTAATCCAGTCTCTATCATCATATCCCACCTCCCTCAAATTATTATTATTATTATTATTATTATTATTATTATTATTATGTACCGAACTAGGCTTTACCTTTCGTAGCGTCCTGACATAAGCATTTAAGGTTAGAGTTTGAACCCTGAAACTCCAGGATATACTAACCGATAACTTCCCTAACTTAACTCACACATGTAAGGTCAATTAAACAGTGTTCATGGGTTAGATAATAAACATGCAATATATATATATATATATATATATATATATATATATATATATATAACAAATAACACAGTTGTAGGAACACTTTACAAATGATGATAATTAAGATTGGTAAAATTCAGACATGTTTCGGAGGGTGCCCCTCCATCTTCAGTGACAATACCACGACGCTGGTTCAGGTGTTCGACCGCGATGTATCGTGGTTTAAAGGATATGGATGGAGGGGAACCCTCCGAAACATGTCTGAATTTTACCAATCTTAATTATCATCATTTGTAGTGTTCATACAACTGTGTTATACATATATATTGTATTGTTTATTCCCTAACTTGTTTGGGAACGAAAATGCGCTGCCAGGTTATGACTTTAGATAATAACCCGCGTCCACTTTCATTCAGAATATTGACTAAGGACGCCTTGCGCTCTTTCTATATAAGAGCATTAATATAAATTTTAGTAATAAATAGTTTCATTGCTACAAATATAAAGTTTTTTCGAGTGACATTGATCAAAGGGCAGTACCTGTTTCTAGCGGACAATACTTGGTTATTTTTAATTTTCCGAAAAAGTTGTTTAGTATGGTTACTTTTAAGGCAGCTGTGTATCATAGTATACACATTCTGGATTGAACACGATGCAGTTTAATTTTATTTTGTCATTACTAGACATCGGATTTTTAGGCACTAAAAATTGCAGTTTTAGGCGCCTAAAATAAGCTCAAAATTAGTAAAATTAGGCTCTATTTTAATGAAAATAGGCATTTTAGGCACATCAAGGTATCATACTTATTTCTTTCACTGAAATTTTTAGTTATATATTAAAATACGCACAAAAAAGTATGTTTAAACATTAAAAAAGAATACTATATTATATTTATAAACAGAGCTGCACAAATTTAATATATTGAAACTAATGAAATAATGATTATTGATATCAAGATTACTCATTTTAAGTTATTGAAATTCAGTTCCATGCTCACTTCCAGAAAGTGGCAGCCTTAGTCATAACTAGACATCGGATTTTTAGGCACTAAAAATTGCAGTTTTAGGCGCCTAAAATAAGCTCAAAATTTGTAAAATTAGCCTCTATTTTAATGAAAATAGGCATTTTAGGCACATCAAGGTATCATACTTATTTCTTTCACTGAAATGTTTAGTTATATATTAAAATACGCACAAAAAAGTATGTTTAAACATTAAAAAAGAATACTATATTATATTTATAAACAGAGCTGCACAAATTTAATATATTGAAACTAATGAAATAATGATTATTGATATCAAGATTACTCATTTTAAGTTATTGAAATTCAGTTCCATGCTCAGACTTTATTATAATTATCTGCACAGTACACCACCAGAATTTTTTCTAAATTCTCCACAGTTAACCTTTGCCTTTTGTCACTGAGAATCATTTTGAAAGCAGAAAAACTTCTTTCAACCGAAACTGATGTGAGAGGCGCAAATTTTAAATTAGGTACAATAGAAACATCAATACTTACTGGAACATTTACACTTTCCCTCGATATCACTCTTGATACTTTTTCCAACAATGAAAATCCTACATTCTTATTTAATACGTTGTTCCACTTATTTTTAACTTTTTTCCCAGTTTCGCCCAAAGCAGAATGTATGTTCACTTGAGCTTCCTTTACTATTGCTATTTGGCTACAAAGAGATTGTTTTTCACGTTCTAATTGTTCAATGCTTGCAGGTATGAAAGAAAAGTTTGATGTTATGTAGGCAATATCGTTTTTCACTCGTGAGTCATTCAGACAATCTTTCACTGCTTTCACACACGCTGCACTATCAGTATCAGGTAATTTATCAATAACTGTGACCACTTCTTTAAAATACTTAGAGTAATACACCACTGACTGAATCCAGGTTCCCCATCGTGTAACAACCGGCTGAGGTGGGAGTGGGATATCTGGAAAGTTCTCTCTGAATATTGAAATCCTGGATGGGGCTTTACAAAAACATTTTTTTTGTGTTAGAAATAAACGAATTGACAAGAGGAAATTCATTCCGGATTGTTTCAGAAACCCTGTGAAGGCCATGTGCTAGACAGGTTACATGCGTGAGGTTAGGATAAAATGTTTTAAGAAGTGGAGCTGCAGCAACCATGTATGAGGCAGCATCAGTACAAAACAACAGAACTTTAGAATCGTCTATATTACCTGAGTATAAAAACTGTAGGCTTTTATTTACAAAATAAGCAATGGCTTGGCTATTCACTTTCGAAAGTTCCTTAACACATACGAGGTGTGGAATCGAAGGTCCATCAGGACTAAGTTTTCCTACTACCATATTTGCTATATACCTATTCATAGGATCTGAGGTTTCATCCACAGAGACTCATATGTAAGAATCACCTATATCCTCCCGAATGGAAGCTAAAGTTTCATTGTATATTCTGTCTAAGTAATTTTTTCTTAGGGTCGACTCAGATGGGATATTTTGTTTGCAGTATTTTTGTAAAAACTGTCTTAAAACCAGATTTTCAACTGCATTCCAGGGAATGTTAGCAGCAACAAACGCTCTGGTTAAATCAGCATAGAAATTGCTGCTGAGATTGGATGAAGTAGGCTGTGTTATAGTAAAGTTTGTTGCAGTTGATTTTTCTGCTGAGCTTTAGCCTTATGAGCCGCTCCTTGCACATGCTGCTTTAGGTGGCACTTCTTTTCTTGCGAAATCTAAAAATGTAAAGTAAACTGAATTAAAATAAAATCCTAATTGTTGTATTGTCGTATTTCTATCACAAAGTTAGTGGGTTCGAACAATCAAAATTTTAATGACCTGCAAATACTTTAACTATCGGAATTTAAAAGGTTAAAGTGTAGTGGTCTTAAAAAGAATTATACCTCAGGATAGCTCAGTCAATGTATAAATATTATAGGCCTACTCATTAAAATTAATAGAATTTATATATTTCAACTATTGTTACATACCTGTTTGCTACAAATCTTGCAGAATATTATTTTTCCATCATAAGTGAATTCTGAATATTCTGTTAGCCATTGCCGGATCAATGTAGATTTTGCACTTATATTTTTCGGCATTATCGCGTTAAACTTCACAGGAAAACGTCCTACCGCTCAAAACTTCTCAACACAAATAAGGTGAGGAAAAGAGCAACTGTTAACGAGCATTCAAATGAACCGTTGTTATTGAGATTCAATTGGACAAAAATACAAAGTTCCACTTATTGTTGCATTTCCTGGTAGTGTTAACACTAGGAGGGCCATTCTTTTAAATATTTTGTAACGGTTTACCCTACTAATTCGCAGTTTTACGATTTTTCATAAATATTTCAAAAACGCTCTTTCTCCAAAAATTGTGATTTTATGACACTCTGAAGGGCAGTACAGCTAATCGGAGCAGCACATGTTGTGATTGTTGCCTGCTTCAAAACTAAGGTTGGTTCTTTGTCGGCATTTATGCCTCCAAACATGTTAAATTCGGTGAAATCTATTGCGAGTGTCGTGAGATTCAAAACATTTTGTTTCTTTATCAATGGTTTCATGGCCGGTGTGAAGCAAACTTTCCACTTTTTAAATGCCTTAAATTTCGTAGTGAATGCATGTATAAATTATAAAAAGTAAGAGTAAAATGCGAAACTTTACAGTGAGTTAGGCATTTTTAGGCGAATATTAACAAATTAGGCTCTAATAACCGTTTTAGGGCATTTTAGGGCACTATAAAACTCTTTGAATACCTTTCAATTTCCATGAAACACAAATATTAATAATTATTTTTACTTTTCTCCTAAAGAAACAAAATAGGCATTTGCCCTAGAATCCGATGTCTGGTCATTACATAATCTAAAAGTTTTCTGTAATACCTATTATACTTACACGATTTGCACTAAGTGTAATTATAAAATTAAAATAATAACACAAATTCTATATTACAGGTAGGCCTATTTTAAGTATGTGAACGTGAACCACAGTAGCTATAATATCAGTATTTGGGAACATGGTATGCTCATTTTATATTTTATTTATTTATTTATTTATTTATTTATTTATTTATGGTTTGTAAATTGTAAATACAAGTTCTTACGCTCAAAACCTCCCTTGCTATTCGTAAATTTAGAGTATTACTATTAAATTTATTGATCTGCTTCCTAAGTGTGAAAATACACCACTGTGGATTGGTTAAGGATGTAACAGATGAAATATAGATGTTTATAATAAATTATATCAAATTTCGACAATTGCTGGTCTGGAAAACGAGCACTGCTATCGTTTTGCATGTCAGCTCGTGTTCCTTCGGAAGGAAATATGGCTAAAAATAAAGGAGTTGTTCAGTTTTAAGTCGGAGGCAACTACAAAGAAGAGTTTATATGGACGACACTGCAAAGCAATGAAAATTACCTGACTTCGAATAATTGAAGGAACTCAAAGATGCAAATATTGCCGCTTACCTCGAGTCTGGCCGAGTCCAGAATGAG